>NW_027286599.1:0-19267 GCF_022747635.1 Hetaerina americana | reverse complement strand
CATAGTAATTATTAAGGCATACATAAATGAAAAATTTGGCAAAGATGACGTTTTGGGGCAAGGGAGAGGCGATACGTGGTGCCTTAAGATTATTAGGGACCTCCTGAAGCCAGCTTATGATTGGTAGTTTACGTAGGGAAGGGCTTTTGATGTCATAAAACCAGGTAGGAAATATGAACTTATGAAGGATATAGTATGTAGTAACATACGACGATCAAACACGTGGGGCTTCACGTGTGTTCAATTTGATAGTCTTCAGGGACAGCTTACTTCCAACCTTCAATAGGCATCTTACATTTGATGACGATGATTATGGAGAAACCTAAAGATAAAAGGGGCAAAGGCTCTAGTAATACCTAGAATGTCATTACGCGCGTCGAAACGCGCGTCAACCTTGATCCAAAACAAGCAAAACATATTCAACGACCCCGGTTGGCAACTGTGGTCCTCCTCAAATGCCGCGGAGCAATATTTCGCACCCTGCTTATGCATCCTTTCAGCAGGCACATAGCAATCGCAGTGATGATCTATCCAGACGACGGTGAAAGTGACTGCGATTGCGTTCGCGGAAATACAGCCGAGAGCTATCTCCGTAAATTCGAAACAGGAGTGATCTTGCCGTGAATAGGGTGCCACACGAGATCCACGAGAACCCCATAAATCCTCAGGGTATTAGTGTAAACCAAAAGATAAATCCATTAATCCCAGAAGGGAGACAGGGTTTACGTATCTCCAAAGTCTCGACAAAAGTAGGCATCCGTAAAGGAAGGCTTTCAATTCTAAAGAGACACATTTCATCTCTAAAGGCATCTTAAGGTTTCGCTCTCTCGAAGATTAATGGCCAAACGGGAGTCCTCCGAAAGTGTTTTATCGTGTTCCTACACCAAGAAGATAAAGGCCGTGAAATATGGCCTAAAATATTGTATCCTCCACTGGATGAAGTGATAAAAAACAAAGGGGTCCTTAAAAAATTATCCACTTTAAAGAACATTTCTATGTATGTATGTGTATAAATATTATTATTATTAGGTAATCTGCCGGTTCAGGAAGGTTTTTGGATGCACACAGCTACTAAATAAAAGATTTTGTGACTCCTAAAAAAACACAAAATCCAGCATCCTACTCTATATCAGGTCCCTTTCATCTCTGAGTACTTTCTTCCTCCCTTCATCCCGTCCAACATCCCTATCCTGTTCCTTCCCTTTCCTCGTTTGCCCAACATTCTCCCCTCAATTACAGTTTTCAACATCCCACTGCCGGTCAACACCCCCTTCATCCACTTTTCTGCCTCCGTAGGATTTCTCCCAACAAACCCATACACAAACAAACACACATATAGTTTGTCAGTCAGCCAAGGGGTTGCAGGCATTGCTGAGCGAATAGGAAATTCAGTGCGACAGGTATGGGATGAGAATCAATATTAATAAAGCAAAGGTTATGCGATTTTCTAGAAAGAAAAAGGCTAAGCTAAACATTAAAATAGGAGGGCAAAATCTAGAGCAGGTAGAACAGTTTACGTACCTTGGTAGTGTTTTGGACCAACACGGTCAAAGTAGTAGGGACGTAAGGAGAAGAATTGCGCTAGGCAAAGAGGCTTTCACAAGGAGGGGGGAGTTGATGACAGGGACGTTGAGTAAGGATATTAAGAAAAGACTCGTAAAAACTTTGATACGGAGCGTAGCTATGTACGGGGCGGAAACGTGGTCATTGAAGCAGGAGGATAGACGTCGACTTGAGGCTTTTGAGATGTGGGTTTGGAGAAGAATGGAGAAGGTGAAATGGACGGAAGTACTTGGTATGGTGGGCGAAGAGAGGGGTTTGTTGGGAGAAATCCTGTGGAGGCAGGAAAAGTGGATGAAGGGGGTATTGACCGGCAGTGGGATGTTGAAGACTGTGATAGAGGGTAGAATGTTGGGCAAAAGAGGAAAGGGAAGGAACAGGATAGGGATGTTGGACGGGATGAAGGGAGGAAGAAAGTACTCAGAGATGAAGAGGGACCTGATATAGAGTAGGATGATGGATTTTGTGTTTTGTTAGGAGTAATAAAATATTTGTTTGGTAGTTGTGTCCATCCAAAAACCTACCTTAACCGGTAGATTACCTTAAAAAAAAAAAATATATATATATATATATATATATATATATATATATATATATATATATATATATATATATATATATATATATATATAACCACACATAGTATTACATAGTATCAGTGAACGAATAAAAGTTAATAATTATAAATGCATGCATACATACATACATACACACGCTGATATAAGTAGCTGTATACCTAGCATTGCACTAAATATATTAAAAAAGCGAAGGCGCCACAGTGGAATATGATTAATAAAATGCCTGGTAATCTAACAACCCCTGACACATGCCCTTGCGATGTCTAGCAAGGTAGTCATGATGAGATAACGGTCAAGTTTTGGATTTTTCAACGGTAATCTTCCACCATTCGCAATCATATGTAAATGGAGTTTAAAATGGAATTTTGAGATAATGGGAAAGAGTAGTGGAGAATATGATGGTCTGGATGCGGAGCAGAGGGAGGGACATTAACATCGTAGGATGGCACAGGAAGTGATTGCACACAGACTGATGGTACAGGAAGTATGATGCGGAGTAGGAAAAAGGTGTATATTAATGTGTAGGGTGCGTAGGGGTACTCGGCGTAAACTTTTGCTTTACACGAGTGAAGTGCATCTCTGCCCGACACTAGTTTAACTACAGGCGAAAAATCTCAAGAGCTAAGATAATTATATTAATATACCCAATAAATAATTTAAATACGTCTACGATGATCTATTTACGGAATAAAATGTATCATTCCTGAAGGCTATCAATCAAATAATTGGTTTGCAACTCTATCCGAAGTATTCCATTTCAATTTGCCAATTACCTCTTCATTCCAACCACCCCCCCCCCCCCGCACATGTCTAGATGTCTTCCACCACCTGCTACCCACCGTCCTTCATTCCCTTTCTCCCTCTTCCCCCCTTCAATATACCCTTCAATTGTGGCCTTCAGTAAGCCATCTTGTGTTCTAAGATGCGCCCGATCAGTTTCGTAAACACGTGGTATGAGTAAATAGTTTCGGAGTAATAGATTAACTTCAGATATTGCTACGATGCATCACAATTCTTCGAAGTACATCCCTTGAGCGCGCCGACACACTTTTGCCAGGGCGGGCGGCTTTTCCACGTCTCGGAGGATAATTGGTATGCGGATCCCGGAAGGGCACGCGCGAAAGCTTCTTTGACGGCACTCAGGGTCCCATGGTGGCTCCCTTCTTTGAGGGAGGATTGCACTACGTTTGGGAATACGAAGTAGCCTTGCTGGTGCCAAGTCGGGACTGCGAGTGGGTTGGGGAATCGTCGTGATACCGTCGCAGAAGGTCTTCGCAAGCAGACACTAGACCCCGCTCTTGGTCGTCCGTGTCCGCAGATCTTTCGCATTGTCAAATTTTCAGTGATATAATGGTGTGTGCACTGGCACTGTCTTATATCAATGCCAATGCGATATCTGCTCTCTTGCGCACACTTAACAACCGACGGTCTGAATTTAGCACCGCACGCACACACGTCAGGAAAACATGTTACCGATGCTCCTTATGCAAACCTTGTAAAAGTGGAAACAAAGCGGCAGAGGAATGCCACTTTAAAGTGGAAGAATTTAAGGTGCCTCTTACTTTTCTCCCCTTATTGTTTGAGTCATGAGGTCATCTGGGCGAGGTCGACGTGGGTCGAGTGTGAAAACATGGACCAGGGTGAGGAATGAATGGGGAGGGGGAGTGGTTGACAAGCGAGACACCCCCCCCCCCATTTGCCTCCTTCCCTCTGCCCCCCCCCCTAAAACCAGGGAGAGGCGAAAGACCGGGGGCGGGGCGGAAAAATAGGGAGACCAGGGGCAGAGTTCTCTCCCCCACTCCCCCATCTGATGAATGGGGGCGGGCACCGAAGGGGAGGCCACTCGAATGGAAGGACGAGGGGCGAGGGTAAACAAAAGAGCGCAGCAGTGTGGCGACGGAAGAGTGGCGGCAAATAATTTGTGCAAAACAAAAGACGAGTGAGGAGCGACGGAAGAAAGATGGCGACGTGTGGGCGATCACGATAAAAGAGGGGGGAGGAGGGAGGGGAGGGAGGGGAGAGGATGTGCCGGGGAACCCAAACCAAGGCTGTTTCGTTGCCAGTCAAGGTATTCATTAAATCACGATTTGAAAGGAACAAGTTTTCCTTGACAAATGGAAATAATTTCCGGTGGTAAACAGTGCTGGCTAACATCATGCTCACTTCTAAAGAATTATTTGTTTCATTCAAGATAACCTACCAATTGAAAAACAGGTTTTGAATGATCCATAACAATTATTTCGCATTAAGTTTCGCGAGGGCTTCCTCTTGTTTGCCCCACATCATTCCCTTGATCATTTCTTTGTCCGGACTACCTATCTGCATACCGCCACGTCCAAGAAAACTATCCTTCCACTTCTTTTTGCTTGAGCCCGATGAAATTCCATTCTTTTTATACGACACGGTCTCATGGAGGTCGTGACCCACACAATTACAGCGGAATTGATTCCATCGTTAACTCTCAGCTTGACCTCCTCCCGTCCCACATCGGCTGCCCTTTCTCTCATTTCACCAACGACAACTTCCTCTATTCCCTCTTCACCATATTTATAGCTTGCTCGTTAGACCTCCCCTCTCTGTTTTGACTCATTTTCTCCATTCTCATCCATAATTATCTGTCAAAAGCCTCCAATCTACGCTTATTCTATTGCCAGACACTTTTCCGAGGGTATCTGAGGGAGGGCTGAAGGGCATCGGGAATCGAGAACGAAAAGAATTATTATTGCGAAAATGAAACGCGAATTGGGAGGAATTGGATTCGAAGTTCTCCCGAGAGTGTAATGAATTCACTGACATTCCTCAATCGTGCGGGGGGGCAGTAACTCATCCGTGACGCTAATGAATATTTGTCAACCTGATTCACTCTTTGACACTTAGGAATTTATATCGAATGAATTCGTCAGGATTCATTGCAGTTCATCATGAATGGGAAAATAATGTGACAACATAAAAAACAAATAGAAAAGTCGTAAGGCAAGGTAAAAGCAGAAGAGAGAGATGGTTTTTGGGAGACACTCGAAGATGTAGTCACAGGACAATGAGTATAAGACAATGGACTGTAGACGAATGCGATATACATAAATGGGCGAATGAGTTAAATTAAGCAATAATGCTAAACAATAATGTTTTGCCTCTATCCATTAGTGACTACGTCTTGATAGACAGACATCAGATTTAGGCCTTCAAGAAATAATGGGTAATGTTTAAAACATTAAGTGGTTTCATCCTGAGAAGAAACAGTAAAAATCAAGGATGCAGCCGGAAATAAAGACGCCAGAACACAATGCCAAACGATATTGAGAAAATGGAATTTATCAAAAACAAATAAGTGATTTCCTATACGTAGGAAGCCTCCAGGCAACATGCTTAAAGAAGGTAATCGAAGTTGATGCACACGAACACACATTTTGGTACCAAACGAGTATACTATACCATCGCATGTAGAAATATTGGGCCCAATTTCCTGTGGTGCCTTTTGGTTAGGAGAGGCAAGTAAATGAATTTTTGCACAATTGTTTCGCCTGTATCCATCCAAAGCCTTCCCCAACCAGTAAAATACCAATAACACACACATACATGTATATGCAATCAATCTGGAGCTATGAATTACAAGCTTTGATATACATTGAATTACAAAAACCACTGATTAGCAAACGTAGCAACAATTTCTCGTATAAATACATTTATTAAATAACCTTTTCTACGGGTTCAAGGAGCCACGGCTGGCGTTCCAAATCCACGTCCAAAACGTAGAGGCGGGCGAGCGGCGGGGAGGAGAGATCCCCCGGATCGATGGGCCAACGACGGGGCACGCGGCCCGGGGAAGACGCACCGACCACCCCGTCAAGAAAGGACGTGAAACGCCCACGAATCTGGCGCCCGAGAGACACCGACGATACACCCCCCAGGTGATAATTATTAACCAATAAATAGTCTTCAAGGCACGATTAAGACCGACTACAGACGGAAGGAGCGCTGCTTCATATTTAAACCCTGACCAACACGGCACTACATATCCTTAAATACACTCCATTAATTACAAGAAAAACCTCCTTCAACATGGCGTACAATTAATTGTCTTCCCCTTCGGATCGTTCGATTTCCAGCGGTCATGTTCATTCCTCTTTCTGCCTCCCATTTGTTCGACACAGGTTGGATTCTCCCTTCACCTAGTTACGTTCATATTGTACATACCGCATCGAAGTTTCCTTGTACATTCACCATTGCCTTTTTCAATGTTATAGTATAATCACCTCCCAATTCATTTCCCCTGCCCCAATTCCCCATTTCCTCGAATGTTTTTACCTACAAACTTCTTTTCCTTTCTTATCGCGCCATAGCATTCCTATGCTTCCTCCGACGTTCAACATTTTCCATCCACCCAGGCATAACATCTCGAAAGCTTCCGACTGACGCCCATTCTGAGGCCTCTACGACCAAGTCTCTGATCTGAACAAAACTACACATATCACGCCTGTAAAATTTCTCAAACTTTTCTCTAACCTGCGATGATGCTATGTAAACCCCCAAGTCTACGAGGAGGATGAGAAAGCGTTACCCACCGCAGGCACGAACTAATGCACTTTCTCCAAATCAATGTCTCGAGAAAACCCCCTCGAGGGGGAGTTGAGGGTGCGACTAACCCCTCTGCCCGACTGACAGGGATGACCTTCCAATGGGGCAATAATGCCCTTGATTCGCGAATAATGACGCTTTATGTTTACTTTTCATTTGAACGGTGACAATGATTTTGGCCTCGAAATTCAATGCCAAATTTATTTTGCACATGACTTCATCGTTTGACACATTGACTTCGGATGGCAAATGAGTACCACACGAATCTGCCCAAGCAGCGAAAGTATGCCTAGCGAAGTCATATTCCCGAGCGATACGGGACGCCAAGAGTAAAGCATACCTCGACGGACATCTAATTGCAGAAATCAATTTATTAAGGACAGTTCCCAGGACCCCGACAGCAATACATAGATGTTCAAGTGTGAGCACATGGACACTAATTTTACGAACGCGGACATAAGCATGGAATCACTTCATTTAAGTCATCAGCAAGTTCGTCAAGTTTGTGCTCCTACGTTTTTAAAACTCTATCAATTATAGTTTTTAAAATCTGGGTTTTTATATATTTGTGCGTCGCCGAAGAGCGTAAGAGCGTTCCATTTCGAAGAAATTTATATATGTATATACTACCTTGATCAAAAAGTTCCCGGAATAACCACCGTGTGGCGCTCCCATCGTTCCGATTTGAGTTCTGTTTTTTTTGTTAAATTGGTACATCTGTTGTTGATATTCCCTTTAAATCTTAGTGTCATAACTTGACATTTGCAAAAGTTACGTAGCCAAGAGTACATCTATCTCTGTGTGTGTTGGCGATTTTTTACAATTGCAGAAATGGATTTAAATTTGCAACAACGAACTTGTATTAAATTTTGCGTAAAAAACGGATTTAGTGGCGCACGGACGTTGGAAATGTTGGAAAAGTGTTTCGGCAACGATTCTCTAAAAAAAACGGTCGTTTACCAGTGGCACGAGCGGTTCAGAAGTGGTCGTGAGTCAATCGAAGATGATGAACGCAGTGGCAGACCATCGACATCGAAAGTCGGTGAAAAAATTGATAAAGTAAAAGAAATGCTGGTCAATAACCGCAAATTAACCATCAGAGAAATAGCGGAGGACTTGAACATTGCCTATGGATCCGCCCAAGACATTGTGGTTAATGATTTGGGTTTCCGTCGTGTAGCAGCAAAGTTGGTGCCAAAAGACCTCAATTTCATGCAAAAAAGAGACCGTGTTGACGTCGCAAAAGACATGATTTGCGAGGCTGAATCCGATCCCACATTCATCAAAAGGATCATTACTGGAGACGAGACGTGGGTTTATGAGTACGACACGCAATCCAGACATCAGGCAAGTGAATGGCGTTCACCAAATGAGCCGAGACCAAAAAAACCACGTCGTTTTCAGTCAAAAAAGAAGGCAATGCTGACGGTTTTCATGGATTACAACGGTGTAGTGCATCATGAATTTTTGCCAGAAGGCCAGACAGTAAACAAAGAGTATTATTTGGGCGTTATGAGACGTTTGCGTGAAGCAATTCGCCGAAAGAGACCAGAAATGTGGGCAGAAAACTCGTGGATTTTGCACCACCGTCGCACAGTGCTATCATTATTCGTAATTTTTTGACGAAAAATGCAACAAATACCATCCAACAGCCACCGAATTCACCTGATTTGGCTCCCTGTGACTTCTTTCTGTTCAATCGAGTTAAAAAACCATTACGGGGAACGCGTTTTAGCAGCCGAGAGGAAGTAATGGAAAAATCGCAGGAAGCACTGATGGACATACCGAAAACCGAATATAAAAAATGTTTCGAGGATTGGATCAAGCGCTGGCATAAGTGTGTTGCAGTCGATGGGGATTACTTTGAAGGGGACAATATAGATTTAGATGAATAAACTTGTATTTTTAATTTTCTGAATAAATTCCGGGAAATTTTTGATCAAGGTAGTATATATATATATATATATATATATATATATATATATATATATATATATATATATATATATATATATATATATATATATATATGTATATATATATATATATATATGTATATATATATATATATATATATATATATATTTTTTTTTTAAGGTAATCTACCGGTTAAGGTAGGTTTTTCGATGGACACAACTACCAAACAAATATTTTGTGACTACTAACAAAACACAACCCTAAATTCTACTTTACACCAGGTCCCTCTTCATCTCTGAGTACTTTCTTCCGCCCTTCATCCCGTCCAACATCCCTATCCTGTTCCTTCCCTTTCCTCTTTTGCCCAACATTCTACCCTCTATCACAGTCTTCAACATCCCACTGCCGGTCAACACCCCCTTCATCCACTTTTCCTGCCTCCATAGGATTGCTCCCAACAAACCCCTCTCTTCGCCCACCATACCAAGTACTTCCTCATTTGTTTTCTTCTCTGTCCATTTCACCTTCTCCATTCTTCTCCACACCCACATTTCAAAAGCCTCCAGTCTACGTCTATCCTCCTGCTTCAATGACCACGTTTCCGCGCCGTAGATAGCTACACTCCATATCAAAGTTTTTACGAGTCTTTTCTTAACATCCTTACTCAAAGTCCCCGTCATCAACTCCCTCCTCCTCGTGAAAGCCTCTTTGCCTAGCGCATTTCTTCTCCTTACGTCCCCACTACTTTGACCGTGTTGGTCCAAAACACTACCGAGATACGTAAACTGTTCTACCTGCTCTAGTTTTTGCCCTCCTATTTTAATGTTAAGCTTGCCCATTTTCTTTCTAGAAAATCGCATAACCTTTGTTTTATTAATGTTGATTCTCATCCCATACCTGTCGCACTGAATTTCCAATTCACTCAGCATTGCTTGCAGCCCCTTGGCTGACTGACAAACTAAAGCTTGGTCATCAGCAAACCTAACTGATTTTACGAATTCCTCGCCCACTTTCATTCCTACCTCTAGTTCTTCCCATGCCTCTTTGATCATTTCCTCTGCATACAGGTTGAACAGCAACGGTGATAATGGGCAACCCTGCCTTACACCCCTTCCTAACACTGCTCATCCTGACTCCCCGTTTCCCACCCGCACCTGAGCAGTCTGAGACATGTACAGGTTGCGGATTAGCCTCCTTTCCCTCCAATCTATTCCTATTTTCTGCAATATACTCATTAGTTTTTCCCAATTCACTCTATCAAACGCTTTTTCGAAATCTACGAAACAGGCAAATACCTCCTGGTTGTGTTCTATATTCCTCTCGATTAATAATCTCATTACTGCAATGGCATCACGCGTGCCTCTCCCCTTCCTAAACCCAAACTGATCATCCCCTAAGTAATCATTTGCCCTACTCTCTATCCTTTTGTTTATGATCCTGAGAACAATTTTAGCTGCGTGGGATATCAAACTAATTGTCCTATAGTCCTCACATGACGTGGCCTTTACCTTTTTCGGAATCGGAACTAAAACTGCTCTCACAAAGTCTTCCGGCCAGATTCCCTCCTCATAAATGCTACGGATCAGCCCATATAGCCTCTTCCTCCCACATTTTCCTAAGCATTTTAAAAGTTCCACGGGAATGTTATCTACCCCCACGGCCTTATTTAGTTTCATCTCCCTTAATGCCCTTTCTATCTCATTGTCTAGTATGCCTGGACCTAAGCTGTCTTCCTCTACGTCATTTTCTTTTTCAATGTCTAACTGTGTTGGTCTGAGTTCTTTACTATACAGTTCTTCTATATACTCCTTCCATCTCTCTTGGATCTTTCCTGCGTCAACTATTACCTTACCCGCCTTATCTCTAACTATTAGCATAGCTCTTCCTTTCTTACTTCCCGATAACGATTTAACTTTGCTGTACAGCGCACCGATTTCACTCTTTGTACTTCATTTTGCCTAATTCTGTATTTATATTCTTCCATTTTCGCCGCTCATCCATCTTTGTAATCATCTCATCCGTGATCCATGGTTTCCTAGTCCTTTTAGCGTTAACGGTTCCAATAGTGTCTTTTGCGGCTTTAAACAACACTTTTTTGATCATTTCCCATTTTTATTCGATAGTAATAAGCCCTTTACCATCCTCCATGATTTTCTCTACCGCCTGTTTGTATTCCTTCCTTTTCAACCCATTTAATGCTTCTACATTCCATTTTCTAACTCGCCGCCCCTGCCTTATCTTTTTGAAACGTACGCTACATTTCATAACAACTAAATTGTGGTCTGAGTCCGCATCCGCTCCCGGAAAGCTGTGGGAATTTATCACACTATTCCTAAACCTATGTCTAACCAGGATATAATCTAGCTGATATCTTCCTGAGTCACCTGGCATTTTCCATGTATACCTGCGTCTTTTGTGGTGTCTAAACCAAGTGTTGGTGATGACTAACCCCTGTCTCCTGCAGAACTCAACTGCTTTCTCCCCGCGGTCATTCCTCGTGCCTAAACCGTAGTCGCCCACCTCATCACCATCTCTTCCTTCGCCTACCGTCGCATTCCAATCCCCCATCACTATCAAATGTTTCCCTGCAGGAACACACGCGATCATGTCCTCTAACTGATCGTATATCTTATCGACCTCTTCTTCCTTATGGTTGCTCGGTGGCATGTATACCTGAATAATAACTAAGTTCGTCGGTTCTGCTTTTATCTCCACTAGTAGTATTCTATCCGTTACCTGCTCTATGTTGACTACGCTTCTTCCTACCTCTTCATTTAATACTATGGCAACCCCTCGTTGGCTCTCGTCCCCACCGCTGTATATTATTCTATACTTATCACTCCAGTAATCCCCGCTATCTTTCCATCTCACCTCGCATAGACCTAAACTATCTATATTTCCCCTTTCCATCTCTCGCTTAACATTCTCCAATTTTCCTGTCCTCATCATTGTCCTAACATTCCACGTTCCTATTCTAACTAATTTTGTCTTCTTCTCCTGCGTCTTCTGTCCTGCTGCTGGTGGTTTTCCCTTGCAAGGGTTTCGTGGGATGACGACCGCGGAAGCCTTGCCTCCCCCGCTGCCGGGCACGACACACGGCCGATTGCGCCGAGCCCCGTGGTTGCCAGGACTCAAATTATCTCTATTGTCCATCATATTTTTCTAGGGATTGATAATTGAGGTGGTTTCCCGTTGCCTTCCTCAATAGTGTTTTTAACGTGACACCATCACTTACTGGCCGCCCCACTGGGGTCAGACGCCATTGCAGCCGCCTCACTGAGGAACAGACGCTGCGTGGACTACCTTTCGTCTGGCTCCTAACCTTCGACCTATCTGGCATGGGTGACCCTACCAGGAGCAATAATTATTACTCCCGCCAGCACAGCTCTAGGGGTCATCGGAACGCACAAGCCCTTCCACCACGTCAAGGTTGTAGTCTGGGGAGGGATATATATATATATATATATATATATATATATATATATATATATATGTATATATATGTATATATATATATGGGAAAGGAACTGGCCCCCGTACCCTGATGTGTGAATTTCACACGCCGTCGGGCTTAGTACTGGGTGATCTCTACCATCACCTACTAAACCGACCATCGGGTTGATTACTGTGTTTATGGTTATATATATATATATATATATATATATATATATATATATATATATATATATATATACATACATATATGCAGAAACAGATATAAGGAAAAGGGATAGGAACACATATAAAGGACGAACACAACAGACAACGCTTGGCGACATATTAAACCCACGGATCTCAGGGTAAATTGACTATCCTCGATAGCTCAAGTGGTTAAGAGCATCCGCCCGGCAAGTGGAAAGATCCGGTGTTCGAGTCCCGGTTGAGGAAATATTTTTACTCTTGTGATCCGTTCAATTCCGCCTTCCCCACCTCTGTTGTGTTCGTCCTTTATATGTGTTCCTATCCCTTTTCCTTATATCTGTTTCTGCATATATGAGTATTTATTCGCCGTTTGGCGGGATTTCGTGTTTGAATGTGTATTTGGCCAATGTGGCTCATCTCTTTCTTCTGGCTATGCGTGCCACGAAACGCACTGTTCCTTTCCTGTATGATGTTGTATGAATTCTAACCCACTGTCCTTTCCTTTCCTTGTGTATTGTCTATTTCTCCTTTGGTGGGTGAAACTGCCCCCTGACGCCATCTCTTGGCTGAAAAAATCGGGGCGCTTGGCGACATATTAGACCCACGGATCTCAGGGTAAATTGACTATCCTCGATAGCTCAAGTGGTTAAGAGCATCCGCCCGGCAAGTGGAAAGATCCGGTGTTCGAGTCCCGGTTGAGGAAATATTTTTACTCTTGTGATCCGTTCGATTCCGCCTTCCCCACCTCTGTTGTGTTCGTCCTTTATATGTGTTCCTATCCCTTTTCCTTATATCTGTTTCTGCATATATGAGTATTTATTCGCCGTTTGGCGGGATTTCGTGTTTGAATGTGTATTTGGCCAATGTGGCTCATCTCTTTCTTCTGGCTATGCGTGCCACGAAACGCACTGTTCCTTTCCTGTATGATGTTGTATGAATTCTAACCCACTGTCCTTTCCTTTCCTTGTGTATTGTCTATTTCTCCTTTGGTGGGTGAAACTGCCCCCTGACGCCTTCTCTTGGCTGAAAGAATCGGGGCGCTTGGCGACATATTAGACCCACGGATCTCAGGGTAAATTGACTAACCTCGATAGCTCAAGTGGTTAAGAGCATCCGCCCGGCAAGTGGAAAGATCCGGTGTTCGAGTCCCGGTTGAGGAAATATTTTTACTCTTGTGATCCGTTCGATTCCGCCTTCCCCACCTCTGTTGTGTTCGTCCTTTATATGTGTTCCTATCCCTTTTCCTTATATCTGTTTCTGCATATATGAGTATTTATTCGCCGTTTGGCGGGATTTCGTGTTTGAATGTATATACATACATATATATATATATATATGTGTATATATATATATAAATACATACATATATATATATGTGTATATATATATATATATATATATATATATATATATATACACACATATTGATTCTGAAGACGACAGCCGTGCTGTCGAAACGTCAAATAACAAATTGTGAGTGTCCTTTCTTTGTGTTTCTATATTCTAAAAATCTAAATCTGTGTTTTTACATATTTGTGCGTCGCCGAAGAGCGTTCCATTTCGAAGATATTTCATATATATACATACATATACACACACATATATATATATATATATATATATATATATATATATATATATATATATGTATGTGTGTATGTATGTACACATAATATGTGTGTGTGACTTGTGAATTTATATGAAGTTATGAACATATGTAAGGGGCGATTTGAACGCTGTCAATAGTGATCCGTGATTTGTGTGCCGTCAATAGTTATCCGCGAGGCCTTAGTTGTCGCCACGCTGGAATTTAAGGGACGCGGGCCATAAGTACTTGAAGGGGTACACTTCGCCCAAGAAGGAAGACCACCAGTCTCACAATGGGAGATCTTTTCCGCGAGCTTTAATTTCCCACTCCGTCCAAAAGGCCTCCCGAAAATAGCTCCAAGAAAAATACACGCACGTAAGAAAAAGTTCTGAGTCATTTGCTGACGTAGCGGAGCCTTAATGACTTAGACGTCTTTTTTGTCGTAGGAGCGGTGTCATGACGACGTCCGAGAGAATAATTTAAGGAATAAAGCTAACTAAGATTAGAACACCAAGGGTGCGAAAGGGACAGTGCTATTTCGTGGTGACGTCCGCGACACCCCATACCGCCTTACGTAACGTAAACTTAACGGAGGCGCCAGGGACCTAATCTCAGAGCCGGTACAAGACGCAAGAGGAAACACGCGTGCTATGACGACGGAGGTGGGAGCGGTGTGACCGTCGGCCATAACAAATCAGATCGAAAGGATGCTGGACCCTCGATCTGGCATATTAATTCTTTAAAGGTCATTTTGACCACGAGAATGCATTCTGATATCCGAACGACGCGAGTTCTAAGAAAAGAGACGTTGTGCTGGGCGGAGGAGCAGTCATTACGGCTTACAAAAACGTTAGTTTTAGAAAGATACAATGGAAATGATTACCATACATTAAATAACTATTATTAAGTGTATTCATAAGTAATCTACCAGTTAAGGTAGGTTTTTGGCCGGACACAACTACTAAATAAAACATTTTGTGACTCCTAACAAAGCCCAAAATCCATCATCCTACTCTATATCAGGTCCCTCTTCATCTCTGAGTACTTTCTTCCTCCCTTCATCCCGTCCAACATCCCTATCCTGTTCCTTCCCTTTCCTCGTTTGCCCAACATTCTACCCTCTATTACAGTCTTCAGCATCCCACTGCCGGTCAACACCCCCTTCGTCCACTTTTCCTGCCTCCATAGGATTTCTCCCAACAAACCCCTCTCTTCGCCCACCATACCAAGTACTTCCTCATTTGTTTTCTTCTCTGTCCATTTCCCCTTCTCCATTCTTCTCCACACCCACATTTCAAAACCTCCAATCTACGTCTATCCTCCTGCTTCAATGACCACGTTTCCGCACCGTACATAGCTACGCTCCATATCAAAGTTTTTACGAGTCTTTTCTTAACATCCTTACTCAACGTCCCTGTCATCAACTCCCTCCTCCTTGTGAAAGCTTCTTTGCCTAGCGCAATTCTTCTCCTTACGTCCCTACTACTTTGACCGTGTTGGTCCAAAACACTTCCGGGATACGTAAACTGTTCTACCTGCTCTAGTTTTTGCCCTCCTTTTTTTAGTGTTTTGCTTAGCCTTTTTCTTTCTAGAAAATCGCATAACCTTTGTTTTATTAATATCGATTCTCATCCCATGCCTGTCGCACTGAATTTCAAATTCACTCAGCAATGCTTACAACCCCTTGGCTGACTGACAAACTAAAGCTTGGTCATCAGCGACCCTAACTAATTTTACGAATTCTCCACCCACTTTCATTCGTACCTCGAGTTCTTCCCATGCCTCTTTAATCATTTCCTCTGCATACAGTTTGAACAGCAACGGTGATAATGGGAAACCCTGCCTTACACTTCTTCCTATCACTGGCCAACCGGACTCCCCGTTCCCCACTCGCACCTGTGCAGTCTGAGACATGTACAGGTTGCGGATAAGCCTCCTTTCCCTCCAATTTATTCCTATTTTCTGCAATATACTCATTGTTTTTTCCCAATTCACTCTATCAAACGCTTTTTCGAAATCTACGAAACAGGCAAATACGTCCTGATTGTATTCTATATTCCTCTCGATTAATAATCTCATTACTGCAATGGCATCACGCGTGCCTCTCCCCTTTCTAAACCGTAACTGATCCTAAGTAATCATATTCCCTACTCTCCATCCTTTTGTTGATGATCCTGGTGAATATACAATCAAATAGGTGAATAAATCTACGATAAACCACTCGAGTTAAATTGGGCGTAAAAAGGTAAACAAAGGGTCGAATGCGCCCCAAGAAGTGGTCCGTGATCTCATACAGGAGAGCCTCATTGACGGAGGACCAAGAATGTTTTGGCGGCACGCGGCACGCCATGTTGCCCCCCCTCCCGCACCTCATTTCTCCTTACACTCGGGTTTAATTGATAGTAAAGGGTTAAATTATGGCGCTCCCATGAATAGAAGTTGCGGTTGGTTTTGGCTTGGTGACATTCTCTTTCAGATCTGAATGCAAGCTTTTGTTTTCGGTGCTTCCGACGTGAGTGCCATTGAGAGCGAGTTACTTCAGCGCCCCGGAACTCGGTCCACCCGAGTTCCGGGAGAGTTTATATTCCGGCTCAGGGCATAAAAACCGTTTATTATAGTCCCCGAAATACGAGACTAATGAAAGAAGGAAACCACGCAACTGAATTAAGTCCCATCAATAAGCGGCAAGGATTAAGCAGCAAACGGACAAGGTCAAGTGCGCCTGCAACAAGTAGTCACTCTTAATTCTATTTCTAAGGTCTTGTTCGATTTGCAAGGTGGTCTCAGGGAGAGGTGGACCCCGGGGTCATGATAATGATATGAGATATTGCATTTGACCCCCGATCATCCGGCGTGAAAAGGGAAATAATTATTCCGAATGATTGAAATATTGGTAAATCCACTGCCTACAATCATAAGAGGCATTACATCCTTATAAGAGGAATTACGTGTGTTTGCGGTCTGAAGACTGTAACATGTAATCTACATGGTTCGAACCAACACAATGTAGTTGTTACCTAGCTTGTTGACACTATCCGGCGAACCATTGGGGACATCAACCCGCATACACGCACTCGTACAAAGAGCGCGCTATGCAATACGAACAAGTCGTAACTTGGGGTTACCCGCACCGAAGGAAGCAGTCTCCTCTAACTGCGCTCATAGTTTGAGGTTTGAACTTGGACACTTTACAAACCAGCTTTCGTGCTCTATCGATTTCGCATGCAATCTCATTCGTGCTCTAAATAATGAAACTGCGAACGTGGGTGGGATCGCATCGTGGCCTTCGTTTCTGCCACCAATTCCCAATGGCTTAGACAACTAATTGTTCATCCCAATCACACACGGAATGCATTGAAGCACGCCTGCACGATAGGCTTCCGTCAATCGATCCCCCCTGGGTGGTAGCCCCCTCCGATTCCAAATTAACGAATCGTTTTGCGAGTTGACATTTTCTGGAGAATTCAGGTCGCCCTGGAGATCCCTGTTCGTAGAGAGAAAGCGCCGAATAGTAATAGCGAACTTGCTTCGGAAATTGGCAGCTTCCCCTAATTCCTAAGATACTATTAAGAAATGAATAATTACCTAATCGCCAACACCTTTCATATTTCCTCTATTACCTCCGACAATGATTCACAGGCTGCGTATTAATAGACTGCAGAAACGTAGTAAAAGACAAAGACAATGCTCTTCCAACAGAGAGTGAGAATCCATCTTCCCCCTCACCCTTCCCGTCCTCCCATTCTGGCTGGCCTCTTCTCGCATTCCCCCTGCCCCACCCCACCCCCTACCCACCCCACACACACCCCACCCCCTACCCACCCCACACACACACACACACACACTTTCCTTTCCCTCCCTCCACACTCCTCGGAACACGCGCCAAAGGCCATAAAAACTTAAAAAGACGTAAGGCGAAACGATTGACGAGGGAGACTTTATTTTAGGAAGGTCGAGTGTGTGTGTGAGTGTGCTTTTGACGTGGGGAAGTGAGGAATCGAAATAAGAGGACAGAGAGGGAGGAGGGAGAGAAGGAAGGAGGGTGGGACGAAAGGGGGAGGACGAAGAGAACAAAAGACTGCTATTTTCCGACTTCTCCCGAAACGGATGGGAGCAATTAACACTTCTCCTTGCCGAATGCATGTACATCGCTGGAAGTCTTTTAACAAATGCTCCTTGAAAGAACGAATATCTGTTAATTCTGATCGCAAGCAGCCTCAGAAAAGGGTGTTTAAAATTACTGATAGCCTGGGTTCTATTTAGATGAAACGCAGAAGGTTTAATCGGTGATATTTAATATTAAAACGAGGGCAACACAAAAAATTAAAATGAAGATTATTCACAGTTTTATAAAATTATAGAATAATTTTGAGCAAAAATAATAGACACTGCATCCTATTTTTTTAATGAAGCCGCTAGATTTCAAACATAAAACCCGCGTAAAAACTAAAACATGGTTATGAGTATCTTACTTCTCTATCGATCAGTTAGTATGAATTATATTTTTGGGTTAAATGAAAGTGTAACAACCTTTACAGCGTGCATGTAGCCAATGAAATTTCTTCGGAAAAGGGTTATTTAAAACGAAATCACCATAGCAAAGGGGACAATTCCCGGAGCCAAAAGTTGAGCACCCGTCCACCCAATCTGCGTGACCAATGGCGAGGAGGATGGCGCTCCCTCCAGAAGACGCAATGGTGCACAGAGGGATTATTGAATTAATTATGTAAGGGGAGTTGAAAAGGGTGGAGGAAATATCAGAGCCGTGATCTCGTGCGCCAACGGTCCCAGGGCAGGGGGGGGGGAGTGGAGTGGATCAATGCAACGGGGCAGAGGGAGGCGTGAGGGGGGGGGGGGCAAGTCAGACAGTGGGCGAATAGGGGGATAAAAAACAAGGGGGGGGGGGGGTTGATTCGCATATCATGTCCTCGAGTGGATTCTGAAAGGCGATTCTCTGAGTTGAAGAGTTGTGGAATTCGTAAATTCTTTAAGAAATAATTGTGGTTGGGCTATACCCAGGGAAGAGGAGATAGAGTCAAGCAACTAAGTAACATTTTTTGCTTGTGCTTTACTTAAGTAAATATTAGTACTTCCAGCGAGTAAATATATTCGTCAATAAATTGCCGGTACCCTGACTTTTTTAAGTCCTTTTTACGCAAGCTTAAATGAAATCACAGTATTTTTTTCGAATGCAAAATTATAAATCCAGCATAGAATAGGTACCCACTAGGGATCCTTTGGCTTCAAGGGCTTCAAACAAACTGTGCGATGTTACAGATCTTCCAAGGAATCCGGGAAACGAACTCTTCCTCATTATGAATGTATGCTCACAAACAAACGAAATATAAAGATAAAAAAATATCGGCAACACGGTAAGCGGCAAAGAAAAAGAGCAATTTATTTTGGG
>NW_027286598.1:0-19333 GCF_022747635.1 Hetaerina americana | reverse complement strand
TGACTCTTTTCATTTCCAAACGGCAGTTATTGGGAAAATTTTCGTATTCATACGTTTTTCTTGCAAACAAAATTTTTCATCCGCAGTACCGGGATGAGAAATTTTGTGATTGAATTGTGGCGTTTAGTTTTTACCTCAGCGGTTTTTTAAATCTTAAAATTCATTGAATGAATATTTGGTCGCCTCCCTTCCTTTCAAAGCAGTCGCTGTTATAAAAGTTTCGTTAATATACGTACTTTTTAAACATAATGATTTTCCTCCGCAGTCCCGGGTGAGAAATTTCGTGAATCAATTTTCGTGTAAGTTTTTCTTCCAAGTATTTTTCTAAAAGCTTTTCATTCATCAAATGAAAATTTGTTCTTTCTTTACCATTCAAAACGGTCGTTTTTGAGAAAATGGTATCATTTATACGTATTTCTTGCAAGCATAACGTTTTCCAGCCGCAGTCCCGGGATGAGAAATTTCTTGATTCAAGCGACTCGTTTCGTTGTTCCCCCGAGGGTTTTTTTGAAAGCCTATTAGTTTTAACTGTAAATTTGTGTGACTCTTTTCACTTCCAAACGGCAGTTATTGAGAAAATTTTCGTATTCATACGTATTTCTTGCAAACAAAATTTTCATCCGCAGTACCGGGATGAGAAATTTTGTGATTCAATTGTTGCGTTTAGTTTTTACCTCAGCGGTTTTTTAAAGCTTAAAATTCATTGAATGAATATTTTGTCGCCTCTCTTCCTTTAAGGGCAGTCGCTGATATGGAAGTTTCGTTTATATACTTATTTTTAAACATAATAATTTTCCTCCGCAGTCCCGGGATGAAAAATTTCGCGAATCAATTCTTGTCTAAATTTTTCTTCCAAGTGCTTTTTAAAAAGCTTTTCATTCATCAAATGAAAATTTGTTCTTTATTTACCATTCAAAACGGTCGTTTTTGAGAAAATGGTATCATTAAACGTATTTTTTGAAAGCATAAAGTTTTCCAGCCGAAGTCCCGGGATGAGAAATTTCGTGATTCAAGCGACTCGTTTTGTTGTTCCCCCGAGGGTTTTTTAAAAAGACTTAGTTTTAATTGTAAATTTGTGTTACTCTTTTCATTTCCAAACGGCAGTTATTGGGAAAACTTTCGTATTCAAAAGTATTTTTATCAAACATAAAATTTTTCATCCGCAGTACCGGGATGAGAAATTTTGTGATTGAATTGTGGCGTTTAGTTTTAACCTCAGCGGTTTTTTTGAAGCTTAAAATTCATTGAATGAATATTTGGTCGCCTTTCTTCCTTTCAAAGCACTCGCAATTATTAAAGTTTCGTTAATATACGTATTTTTTAAACATAAAAATTTTCCTCCGCAGTCCCGGGATGAGTAATTTCGCGAATCAATTTTCGGGCAAGTTTTTCTTCCAAGTGCTTTTTTAAAGGCTCTTCATTCATCAAATGAAAATTTGTTCCTTTCTTTACCTTTCAAAACGGTCGTTTTTGAGAAAATGGTATCATTTATACGTATTTCTTGCAAGCATAACGTTTTCCAGCCGCAGTCCCGGGATGAGAAATTTCGTGATTCAAGCGACTCGTTTAGTTGTTCCCCCGAGGGTTTTTTTGGAAGCCTGTTAGTTTTAATTGTAAATTTGTTTGACTCTTTTCATTTCCAAACGGCAGTTATTCAGAAAATTTTCGTATTCAAACTTATTTCTTGCAAACAAAATTTTTCATCCGCAGTATCGGGATGAGAAATTTTGTGATTCAATTGTGGCGTTTAGTTTTACCTCAGCAGTTTTTTAAAGCTTAAAATTCATTGAATGATTATTTTGTGGCCTCTCTTCCTTTAAAGGCAGTCGCTGTTAAAAAAGATTCGTTAATATACTTATTTTTTAAACATAATAATTTTCCTCCGCAGTCCCGGGATGAGAAATTTCGTGATTCAAGCGACTCGTTTCGTTGTTCCCCCGAGGGTTTTTTTGAAAGCCTATTAGTTTTAACTGTAAATTTGTGTGACTCTTTTCACTTCCAAACGGCAGTTATTGAGAAAATTTTCGTATTCATACGTATTTCTTGCAAACAAAATTTTCATCCGCAGTACCGGGATGAGAAATTTTGTGATTCAATTGTGGCGTTTAGTTTTTACCTCAGCGGTTTTTTAAAGCTTAAAATTCATTAAATGAATATTTGGTCGCCTCTCTTCCTTTAAGGGCAGTCGCTGATATGAAAGTTTCGTTTATATACTTATTTTTTAAACATAATAATTTTCCTCCGCAGTCTCGGGATGAAAAATATCGCGAATCAATTTTCGTGTTTTTCTTCCAAGTGCTTTTTTAAAAGCTTTTCATTCATCGAATGAAAATTTGGTCTTTCTTTACCATTCAAAACGCACGTTTTTGAGAAAATGGTATCATTTATACGTATTTTTTGAAAGCATAAAGTTTTCCAGCCGCAGTCCCAGGATGAGAAATATCGTGATTCAAGCGACTCGTTTTGTTGTTCCCCCGAGGGTTTTTTAAAAAGACTGTTAGTTTTAATTGTAAATTTGTGTGACTCTTTTCATTTCCAAACGGCAGTTATCGGGAAAATTTTCGTATTCATACGTTTTTCTTGCAAACAAAATTTTTCATCCGCAGTACCGGGATGAGAAATTTTGTGATTCAATTGTGGCGTTTAGTTTTTACCTCAGCGATTTTTTAAAGCTTAAAATTCATTGAATGAATATTTTGTCGCCTTTCTTCCTTTCAAAGTACTCGCTATTATAAAAGTTTCGTTAATATACGTATTTTTTAAACATAATAATTTTCCTCCGCAGTCCCGGGATGAGTAATTTCGCGAATATATTTTCGTGTAGGTTTTTCTTCCAAGTGCTTTTTTAAAGGCTCTTCATTCATCAAATGAAAATTTGTTCCTTTCCTTACCTTTCAAAACGGTCGTTTTTGAGAAAATGGTATCATTTATACGTCTTTCTTGCAAGCATAACGTTTTCAAGCCGCAGTCCCGGGATGAGAAATTTCGTGATTCAAGCGACTCATTTAGTTGTTCCCCCGAGCTTTTTTTTGGAAGCCTGTTAGTTTTTATTGTAAATTTGTGTTACTCTTTTCATTTCCAAACGGCAGTTATTGGGAAAACTTTCGTATTCAAAAGTATTTCTATCAAACATCAAATTTTTCATCCGCAGTACCGGGATGAGAAATTTTGTGATTGAATTGTGGTGTTTAGTTTAAACCTCAGCGGTTTTTTTGAAGCTTAAAATTCATTTAATGAATATTTGGTCGCCTTTCTTCCTTTCAAAGCACTCGCAATTATTAAAGTTTCGTTAATATACGTATTTTTTAAACATAAAAATTTTCCTCCGCAGTCCCGGGATGAGTAATTTCGCGAATCAATTTTCGGGCAAGTTTTTCTTCCAAGTGCTTTTTTAAAGGCTCTTCATTCATCATATGAAAATTTGTTCCTTTCTTTACCTTTCAAAACGGTCGTTTTTGAGAAAATGGTATCATTTATACGTATTTTTTGCAAGCATAACGTTTTCCAGCCGCAGTCCCGGGATGAGAAATTTCGTGATTCAAGCGACTCGTTTAGTTGTTCCCCGAGGGTTTTTTTGGAAGCCTGTTAGTTTTAATTGTAAATTTGTTTGACTCTTTTCATTTCCAAACGGCAGTTATTCAGAAAATTTCGTATTCAAACTTATTTCTTGCAAACAAAATTTTTCATCCGCAGTATCGGGATGAGAAATTTTGTGATTCAATTGTGGCGTTTAGTTTTACCTCAGCGGTTTTTTAAAGCTTAAAATTCATTGAATGATTATTTTGTGGCCTCTCTTCCTTTAAAGGCAGTCGCTGTTAAAAAAGATTCGTTAATATACTTATTTTTTAAACATAATAATTTTCCTCCGCAGTCCCGGGATGAGAAATTTCGTGATTCAAGCGACTCGTTTCGTTGTTCCCCCGAGGGTTTTTTTGAAAGCCTATTAGTTTTAACTGTAAATTTGTGTGACTCTTTTCACTTCAAAACGGCAGTTATTGAGAAAATTTTCGTATTCATACGTATTTCTTGCAAACAAAATTTTCATCCGCAGTACCGGGATGAGAAATTTTGTGATTCAATTGTGGCGTTTAGTTTTTACCTCAGCGGTTTTTTTTATAAAGCTTAAAATTCATTAAATGAATATTTGGTCGCCTCTCTTCCTTTAAGGGCAGTCGCTGATATGAAAGTTTCGTTTATATACTTATTTTTTAAACATAATAATTTTCCTCCGCAGTCTCGGGATGAAAAATATCGCGAATCAATTTTCGTGTTTTTCTTCCAAGTGCTTTTTTAAAAGCTTTTCATTCATCGAATGAAAATTTGGTCTTTCTTTACCATTCAAAACGCACGTTTTTGAGAAAATGGTATCATTTATACGTATTTTTTGAAAGCATAAAGTTTTCCAGCCGCAGTCCCAGGATGAGAAATATCGTGATTCAAGCGACTCGTTTTGTTGTTCCCCCGAGGGTTTTTTAAAAAGACTGTTAGTTTTAATTGTAAATTTGTGTGACTCTTTACATTTCCAAACGGCAGTTATCGGGAAAATTTTCGTATTCATACGTTTTTCTTGCAAACAAAATTTTTCATCCGCAGTACCGGGATGAGAAATTTTGTGATTCAATTGTGGCGTTTAGTTTTTACCTCAGCGATTTTTTAAAGCTTAAAATTCATTGAATGAATATTTTGTCGCCTTTCTTCCTTTCAAAGTACTCGCTATTATAAAAGTTTCGTTAATATACGTATTTTTTAAACATAATAATTTTCCTCCGCAGTCCCGGGATGAGTAATTTCGCGAATATATTTTCGTGTAGGTTTTTCTTCCAAGTGCTTTTTTAAAGGCTCTTCATTCATCAAATGAAAATTTGTTCCTTTCCTTACCTTTCAAAACGGTCGTTTTTGAGAAAATGGTATCATTTATACGTCTTTCTTGCAAGCATAACGTTTTCAAGCCGCAGTCCCGGGATGAGAAATTTCGTGATTCAAGCGACTCATTTATTTGTTCCCCCGAGCTTTTTTTTGGAAGATTGTTAGTTTTTATTGTAAATTTGTGTTACTCTTTTCATTTCCAAACGGCAGTTATTGGGAAAACTTTCGTATTCAAAAGTATTTCTATCAAACATCAAATTTTTCATCCGCAGTACCGGGATGAGAAATTTTGTGATTGAATTGTGGTGTTTAGTTTTAACCTCAGCGGTTTTTTTGAAGCTTAAAATTCATTTAATGAATATTTGGTCGCCTTTCTTCCTTTCAAAGCACTCGCTATTATAAAAGTTTCGTTAATATATGTATTTTTTAAACATTATAATTTTCCTCCGCAGTCCCGGGATTAAAAATTTCGCGAATCAATTCTTGTCTAAATTTTTCTTCCAAGTGCTTTTTTAAAAGCTTTTAATTCATCAAATGAAAATTTGTTCTTTCTTTACTATTCAAAACGGTCGTTTTTGAGATAATGGTATCATTTATACGTATTTTTTGCAAGCATTAAGTTTTCCAGCCGCAGTCCCGGGATGAGAAATTTCGTGATTCAAGCGACTCATTTAGTTGTTCCCATGAGGGTTTTTTAAAAAGACTGTTAGTTTTAATTGTAAATTTGTGTGACTCTTTTCATTTCCAAACGGCAGTTATTGGGAAAATTTTCGTATTCATACGTTTTTCTTGCAAACAAAATTTTTCATCCGCAGTACCGGGATGAGAAATTTTGTGATTGAATTGTGGCGTTTAGTTTTTACCTTAGCGGTTTTTTAAATCTTAAAATTCATTGAATGAATATTTGGTTGCCTCCCTTCCTTTCAAAGCAGTCGCTGTTATAAAAGTTTCGTTAATATACGTACTTTTTAAACATAATAATTTTCCTTCGAGGTCCCGGGATGAGAAATTTCGTGAATCAATTTTCGTGTAAGTTTTTCTTCCAAGCATTTTTCTAAAAGCTTTTCATTCATCAAATGAAAATTTGTTCTTTCTTTACCATTCAAAACGGTCGTTTTTGAGAAAATGGTATCATTTATACGTATTTCTTGCAAGCATAACGTTTTCCAGCCGCAGTCCCGGGATGAGAAATTTCGTGATTCAAACGACTCGTTTCGTTGTTCCCCCGAGGGTTTTTTTGAAAGCCTATTAGTTTTAACTGTAAATTTGTGTGACTCTTTTCATTTCCAAACGGCAGTTATTGGGAAAATTTTCGTATTCATACGTTTTTCTATCAAACATCAAATTTTTCATCCGCAGTACCGGGATGAGAAATTTTGTGATTGAATTGTGGCGTTTAGTTTTAACCTCAGCGGTTTTTTGAAGCTTAAAATTCATTTAATGAATATTTGGTCGCCTTTCTTCCTTTCAAAGCACTCGCTATTATAAAAGTTTCGTTAATATACGTATTTTTTAAACATAATAATTTTCCTCCGCAGTCCCGGGATTAAAAATTTCGCGAATCAATTCTTGTCTAAATTTTTCTTCCAAGTGCTTTTTTAAAAGCTTTTCATTCATCAAATGAAAATTTGTTCTTTCTTTACCATTCAAAACGGTCGTTTTTGAGATAATGGTATCATTTATACGTATTTTTTGCAAGCATTAAGTTTTCCAGCCGCAGTCCCGGGATGAGAAATTTCGTGATTCAAGCGACTCATTTAGTTGTTCCCATGAGGGTTTTTTAAAAAGACTGTTAGTTTTAATTGTAAATTTGTGTGACTCTTTTCATTTCCAAACGGCAGTTATTGGGAAAATTTTCGTATTCATACGTTTTTCTTGCAAACAAAATTTTTCATCCGCAGTACCGGGATGAGAAATTTTGTGATTGAATTGTGGCGTTTAGTTTTTACCTTAGCGGTTTTTTAAATCTTAAAATTCATTGAATGAATATTTGGTTGCCTCCCTTCCTTTCAAAGCAGTCGCTGTTATAAAAGTTTCGTTAATATACGTACTTTTTAAACATAATAATTTTCCTTCGAGGTCCCGGGATGAGAAATTTCGTGAATCAATTTTCGTGTAAGTTTTTCTTCCAAGCATTTTTCTAAAAGCTTTTCATTCATCAAATGAAAATTTGTTCTTTCTTTACCATTCAAAACGGTCGTTTTTGAGAAAATGGTATCATTTATACGTATTTCTTGCAAGCATAACGTTTTCCAGCCGCAGTCCCGGGATGAGAAATTTCGTGATTCAAACGACTCGTTTCGTTGTTCCCCCGAGGGTTTTTTTGAAAGCCTATTAGTTTTAACTGTAAATTTGTGTGACTCTTTTCATTTCCAAACGGCAGTTATTGGGAAAATTTTCGTATTCATACGTTTTTCTATCAAACATCAAATTTTTCATCCGCAGTACCGGGATGAGAAATTTTGTGATTGAATTGTGGCGTTTAGTTTTAACCTCAGCGGTTTTTTGAAGCTTAAAATTCATTTAATGAATATTTGGTCGCCTTTCTTCCTTTCAAAGCACTCGCTATTATAAAAGTTTCGTTAATATACGTATTTTTTAAACATAATAATTTTCCTCCGCAGTCCCGGGATTAAAAATTTCGCGAATCAATTCTTGTCTAAATTTTTCTTCCAAGTGCTTTTTTAAAAGCTTTTCATTCATCAAATGAAAATTTGTTCTTTCTTTACCATTCAAAACGGTCGTTTTTGAGATAATGGTATCATTTATACGTATTTTTTGCAAGCATTAAGTTTTCCAGCCGCAGTCCCGGGATGAGAAATTTCGTGATTCAAGCGACTCGTTTAGTTGTTCCCCCGACGTTTTTTTAAAAAGACTGTTAGTTTTAATTGTAAATTTGTGTGACTCTTTTCATTTCCAAACGGCAGTTATTGGGAAAATTTTCGTATTCATGCGTTTTTCTTGCAAACAAAATTTTTCATCCGCAGTACCGGGATGAGAAATTTTGTGATTGAATTGTGGCGTTTAGTTTTTACCTCAGCGGTTTTTTAAATCTTAAAATTCATTGAATGAATATTTGGTCGCCTCCCTTCCTTTCAAAGCAGTCGCTGTTATAAAAGTTTCGTTAATATACGTACTTTTTAAACATAATGATTTTCCTCCGCAGTCCCGGGATGAAAAATTTCGCGAATCAATTCTTGTCTAAATTTTTCTTCCAAGTGCTTTTTTAAAAGCTTTTTATTCATCAAATGAAAATATGTTCTTTATTTACCATTCAAAACGGTCGTTTTTGAGAAAATGGTATCATTAAACGTATTTTTTGAAAGCATAAAGTTTTCCAGCCGAAGTCCCGGGATGAGAAATTTCGTGATTCAAGCGACTCGTTTTGTTGCTCCCCCGAGGGTTTTTTAAAAAGACTTAGTTTTAATTGTAAATTTGTGTTACTCTTTTCATTTCCAAACGGCAGTTATTGGGAAAACTTTCGGATTCAAAAGTATTTTTATCAAACATAAAATATTTCATCCGCAGTACCGGGATGAGAAATTTTGTGATTGAATTGTGGCGTTTAGTTTTAACCTCAGCGGTTTTTTTGAAGCTTAAAATTCATTGAATGAATATTTGGTCGCCTTTCTTCCTTTCAAAGCACTCGCAATAATTAAAGTTTCGTTAATATACGTATTTTTTAAACATAAAAATTTTCCTCCGCAGTCCCGGGATGAGTAATTTCGCGAATCAATTTTCGGGCAAGTTTTTCTTCCAAGTGCTTTTTTAAAGGCTCTTCATTCATCAAATGAAAATTTGTTCCTTTCTTTACCTTTCAAAACGGTCGTTTTTGAGAAAATGGTATCATTTATACGTATTTCTTGCAAGCATAACGTTTTCCAGCCGCAGTCCCGGGGTGAGAAATTTCGTGATTCAAGCGACTCGTTTAGTTGTTCCCCCGAGGGTTTTTTTGGAAGCCTGTTAGTTTTAATTGTAAATTTGTTTGACTCTTTTCATTTCCAAACGGCAGTTATTCAGAAAATTTTCGTATTCAAACTTATTTCTTGCAAACAAAATTTTTCATCCGCAGTATCGGGATGAGAAATTTTGTGATTCAATTGTGGCGTTTAGTTTTACCTCAGCGGTTTTTTAAAGCTTAAAATTCATTGAATGATTATTTTGTGGCCTCTCTTCCTTTAAAGGCAGTCGCTGTTAAAAAAGTTTCGTTAATATACTTATTTTTTAAACATAATAATTTTCCTCCGCAGTCCCGGGATGAAAAATTTCGCGAATCAATTCTTGTCTAAATTTTTCTTCGAAGTGCTTTTTTAAAAGCTTTTCATTCATCAAATGAAAATTTGTTCTTTCTATACCATTCAAAACGGTCGTTTTTGAGAAAATGGTATCATTTATACGTATTTTTTGCAAGCATAAAGTTTTCAAGCCGCAGTCCCGGGATGAGAAATTTCGTGATTCAAGCGACTCGTTTAGTTGTTCCCCCGAGGGTTTTTTATAAAGACTGTTACTTTTAATTGTAAATTTGTGTTAATCTTTTCATTTCCAAACGGCAGTTATTGGGAAAACTTTCGTATTCAAAGGTATTTCTTGCAAACATAAAATTTTTCATCCGCAGTACCGGGATGAGAAATTTTGTGATTGAATTGTGGCGTTTAGTTTTTACCTCAGCGGTTTTTTAAATCTTAAAATTCATTGAATGAATATTTGGTTGCCTCCCTTCCTTTCAAAGCAGTCGCTGTTATAAAAGTTTCGTTAATATACGTACTTTTTTAACATTATAATTTTCCTCCGCAGTCCCGGGATGAGAAATTTCACGAATCAATTTTCGTGTAAGTTTTTCTTCCAAGTATTTTCCTAAAAGCTTTTCATTCATCAAATGAAAATTTGTTCTTTCTTTACCATTCAAAACGGTCGTTTTTGAGAAAATGGTATCATTTATACGTATTTCTTGCAAGCATAACGTTTTCCAGCCGCAGTCCCGGGATGAGAAATTTCGTGATTCAAGCGACTCGTTTTGTTGTTCCCCCGAGGGTTTTTTTGAAAGCCTATTAGTTTTAACTGTAAATTTGTGTGACTCTTTTCACTTCCAAACGGCAGTTATTGAGAAAATTTTCGTATTCATACGTATTTCTTGCAAACAAAATTTTCATCCGCAGTACCGGGATGAGAAATTTTGTGATTCAATTGTGGCGTTTAGTTTTTACCTCAGCGGTTTTTTAAAGCTTAAAATTCATTAAATGAATATTTGGTCGCCTCTCTTCCTTTAAGGGCAGTCGCTGATATGAAAGTTTCGTTTATATACTTATTTTTTAAACATAATAATTTTCCTCCGCAGTCTCGGGATGAAAAATATCGCGAATCAATTTTCGTGTTTTTCTTCCAAGTGCTTTTTTAAAAGCTTTTCATTCATCGAATGAAAATTTGGTCTTTCTTTAACATTCAAAACGCACGTTTTTGAGAAAATGGTATCATTTATACGTATTTTTTGAAAGCATAAAGTTTTCCAGCCGCAGTCCCAGGATGAGAAATATCGTGATTCAAGCGACTCGTTTTGTTGTTCCCCCGAGGGTTTTTTAAAAAGACTGTTAGTTTTATTTGTAAATTTGTGTGACTCTTTTCATTTCCAAACGGCAGTTATTGGGAAAATTTTCGTATTCATACGTTTTTCTTGCAAACAAAATTTTTCATCCGCAGTACCGGGATGAGAAATTTTGTGATTCAATTGTGGCGTTTAGTTTTTACCTCAGCGATTTTTTAAAGCTTAAAATTCATTGAATGAATATTTTGTCGCCTTTCTTCCTTTCAAAGCACTCGCTATTATAAAAGTTTCGTTAATATACGTATTTTTTAAACATAATAATTTTCCTCCGCAGTCCCGGGATGAGTAATTTCGCGAATATATTTTCGTGTAGGTTTTTCTTCCGAGTGCTTTTTAAAAGGCTCTTCATTCATCAAATGAAAATTTGTTCCTTTCTTTACCTTTCAAAACGGTCGTTTTTGAGAAAATGGTATCATTTATACGTATTTCTTGCAAGCATAACGTTTTCAAGCCGCAGTCCCGGGATGAGAAATTTCGTGATTCAAGCGACTCATTTAGTTGTTCCCCCGAGGGTTTTTTTTGGAAGCCTGTTAGTTTTTATTGTAAATTTGTGTTACTCTTTTCATTTCCAAACGGCAGTTATTGGGAAAACTTTCGTATTCAAAAGTATTTCTATCAAACATCAAATTTTTCATCCGCAGTACCGGGATGAGAAATTTTGTGATTGAATTGTGGCGTTTAGTTTTAATATCAGCGGTTTTTTGAAGCTTAAAATTCATTGAATGAATATTTGGTCGCCTTTCTTCCTTTCAAAGCACTCGCTATTATAAAAGTTTCGTTAATATACGTATTTTTTAAACATAATAATTTTCCTCCGCAGTCCCGGGATTAAAAATTTCGCGAATCAATTCTTGTCTAAATTTTTCTTCCAAGTGCTTTTTTAAAAGCTTTTAATTCATCAAATGAAAATTTGTTCTTTTTTTACTATTCAAAACGGTCGTTTTTGAGATAATGGTATCATTTATACGTATTTTTTGCAAGCATTAAGTTTTCCAGCCGCAGTCCCGGGATGAGAAATTTCGTGATTCAAGCGACTCGTTTAGTTGTTCCCCCGAGGGTTTTTTAAAAAGACTGTTAGTTTTAATTGTAAATTTGTGTGACTCTTTTCATTTCCAAACGGCAGTTATTGGGAAAATTTTCGTATTCATACGTTTTTCTTGCAAACAAAATTTTTCATCCGCAGTACCGGGATGAGAAATTTTGTGATTGAATTGTGGCGTTTAGTTTTTACCTTAGCGGTTTTTTAAATCTTAAAATTCATTGAATGAATATTTGGTTGCCTCCCTTCCTTTCAAAGTAGTCGCTGTTATAAAAGTTTCGTTAATATACGTACTTTTTAAACATAATAATTTTCCTCCGAGGTCCCGGGATGAGAAATTTCGTGAATCAATTTTCGTGTAAGTTTTTCTTCCAAGCATTTTTCTAAAAGCTTTTCATTCATCAAATGAAAATTTGTTCTTTCTTTACAATTCAAAACGGTCGTTTTTGAGAAAATGGTATCATTTATACGTATTTCTTGCAAGCATAACGTTTTCCAGCCGCAGTCCCGGGATGAGAAATTTCGTGATTCAAACGACTCGTTTCGTTGTTCCCCCGAGGGTTTTTTTGAAAGCCTATTAGTTTTAACTGTAAATTTGTGTGACTCTTTTCATTTCCAAACGGCAGTTATTGGGAAAATTTTCGTATTCATACGTTTTTCTATCAAACATCAAATTTTTCATCCGCAGTACCGGGATGAGAAATTTTGTGATTGAATTGTGGCGTTTAGTTTTAACCTCAGCGGTTTTTTGAAGCTTAAAATTCATTTAATGAATATTTGGTCGCCTTTCTTCCTTTCAAAGCACTCGCTATTATAAAAGTTTCGTTAATATACGTATTTTTTAAACATAATAATTTTCCTCCGCAGTCCCGGGATTAAAAATTTCGCGAATCAATTCTTGTCTAAATTTTTCTTCCAAGTGCTTTTTTAAAAGCTTTTCATTCATCAAATGAAAATTTGTTCTTTCTTTACCATTCAAAACGGTCGTTTTTGAGATAATGGTATCATTTATACGTATTTTTTGCAAGCATTAAGTTTTCCAGCCGCAGTCCCAGGATGAGAAATTTCGTGATTCAAGCGACTCGTTTAGTTGTTCCCCCGACGTTTTTTTAAAAAGACTGTTAGTTTTAATTGTAAATTTGTGTGACTCTTTTCATTTCCAAACGGCAGTTATTGGGAAAATTTTCGTATTCATACGTTTTTCTTGCAAACAAAATTTTTCATCCGCAGTACCGGGATGAGAAATTTTGTGATTGAATTGTGGCGTTTAGTTTTTACCTCAGCGGTTTTTTAAATCTTAAAATTCATTGAATGAATATTTGGTCGCCTCCCTTCCTTTCAAAGCAGTCGCTGTTATAAAAGTTTCGTTAATATACGTACTTTTTAAACATAATGATTTTCCTCCGCAGTCCCGGGGTGAGAAATTTCGTGAATCAATTTTCGTGAAAGTTTTTCTTCCAAGTATTTTTCTAAAAGCTTTTCATTCATCAAATGAAAATTTGTTCTTTCTTTACCATTCAAAACGGTCGTTTTTGAGAAAATGGTATCATTTATACGTATTTCTTGCAAGCATAACGTTTTCCAGCCGCAGTCCCGGGATGAGAAATTTCTTGATTCAAGCGACTCGTTTCGTTGTTCCCCCGAGGGTTTTTTTGAAAGCCTATTAGTTTTAACTGTAAATTTGTGTGACTCTTTTCACTTCCAAACGGCAGTTATTGAGAAAATTTTCGTATTCATACGTATTTCTTGCAAACAAAATTTTCATCCGCAGTACCGGGATGAGAAATTTTGTGATTCAATTGTGGCGTTTAGTTTTTACCTCAGCGGTTTTTTAAAGCTTAAAATTCATTGAATGAATATTTTGTCGCCTCTCTTCCTTTAAGGGCAGTCGCTGATATGAAAGTTTCGTTTATATACTTATTTTTTAAACATAATAATTTTCCTCCGCAGTCCCGGGATGAAAAATTTCGCGAATCAATTCTTGTCTAAATTTTTCTTCCAAGTGCTTTTTTAAAAGCTTTTCATTCATCAAATGAAAATTTGTTCTTTATTTACCATTCAAAACGGTCGTTTTTGAGAAAATGGTATCATTAAACGTATTTTTTGAAAGCATAAAGTTTTCCAGCCGAAGTCCCGGGATGAGAAATTTCGTGATTCAAGCGACTCGTTTTGTTGTTCCCCCGAGGGTTTTTTAAAAAGACTTAGTTTTAATTGTAAATTTGTGTTACTCTTTTCATTTCCAAACGGCAGTTATTGGGAAAACTTTCGTATTCAAAAGTATTTTTATCAAACATAAAATTTTTCATCCGCAGTACCGGGATGAGAAATTTTGTGATTGAATTGTGGCGTTTAGTTTTAACCTCAGCGGTTTTTTTGAAGCTTAAAATTCATTGAATGAATATTTGGTCGCCTTTCTTCCTTTCAGAGCACTCGCAATTATTAAAGTTTCGTTAATATACGTATTTTTTAAACATAATAATTTTCCTCCGCAGTCCCGGGATGAGTAATTTCGCGAATCAATTTTCGGGTAAGTTTTTCTTCCAAGTGCTTTTTTAAAGGCTCTTCATTCATCAAATGAAAATTTGTTCCTTTCTTTACCTTTCAAAATGGTCGTTTTTGAGAAAATGGTATCATTTATACGTATTTCTTGCAAGCATAACGTTTTCCAGCCGCAGTCCCGGGATGAGAAATTTCGTGATTCAAGCGACTCGTTTAGTTGTTCCCCCGAGGGTTTTTTGGAAGCCTGTTAGTTTTAATTGTAAATTTGTTTGACTCTTTTCATTTCCAAACGGCAGTTATTCAGAAAATTTTCGTATTCAAACTTATTTCTTGCAAACAAAATTTTTCATCCGCAGTATCGGGATGAGAAATTTTGTGATTCAATTGTGGCGTTTAGTTTTACCTCAGCGGTTTTTTAAAGCTTAAAATTCATTGAATGAATATTTTGTGGCCTCTCTTCCTTTAAAGGCAGTCGCTGTTAAAAAAGTTTCGTTAATATACTTATTTTTTAAACATAATAATTTTCCTCCGCAGTCCCGGGATGAAAAATTTCGCGAATCAATTCTTGTCTAAATTTTTCTTCGAAGTGCTTTTTTAAAAGCTTTTCATTCATCAAATGAAAATTTGTTCTTTCTATACCATTCAAAACGGTCGTTTTTGAGAAAATGGTATCATTTATACGTATTTTTTGCAAGCATAAAGTTTTCCAGCCGCAGTCCCGGGATGAGAAATTTCGTGATTCAAGCGACTCGTTTAGTTGTTCCCCCGAGGGTTTTTTATAAAGACTGTTAGTTTTAATTGTAAATTTGTGTTACTCTTTTCATTTCCAAACGGCAGTTATTGGGAAAACTTTCGTATTCAAAGGTATTTCTTGCAAACATAAAATTTTTCATCCGCAGTACCGGGATGAGAAATTTTGTGATTGAATTGTGGCGTTTAGTTTTTACCTCAGCGGTTTTTTAAATCTTAAAATTCATTGAATGAATATTTGGTTGCCTCCCTTCCTTTCATAGCAGTCGCTGTTATAAAAGTTTCGTTAATATACGTACTTTTTAAACATTATTATTTTCCTCCGCAGTCCCGGGATGAGAAATTTCGTGAATCAATTTTCGTGTAAGTTTTTCTTCCAAGTATTTTTCTAAAAGCTTTTCATTCATCAAATGAAAATTTGTTCTTTCTTTACCATTCAAAACGGTCGTTTTTGAGAAAATGGTATCATTTATACGTATTTCTTGCAAGCATAACGTTTTCCAGCCGCAGTCCCGGGATGAGAAATTTCGTGATTCAAGCGACTCGTTTCGTTGTTCCCCCGAGGGTTTTTTGAAAGCCTATTAGTTTTAACTGTAAATTTGTGTGACTCTTTTCACTTCCAAACGGCAGTTATTGAGAAAATTTTCGTATTCATACGTATTTCTTGCAAACAAAATTTTCATCCGCAGTACCGGGATGAGAAATTTTGTGATTCAATTGTGGCGTTTAGTTTTTACCTCAGCGGTTTTTTAAAGCTTAAAATTCATTAAATGAATATTTGGTCGCCTCTCTTCCTTTAAGGGCAGTCGCTGATATGAAAGTTTCGTTTATATACTTATTTTTTAAACATAATAATTTTCCTCCGCAGTCTCGGGATGAAAAATATCACGAATCAATTTTCGTGTTTTTCTTCCAAGTGCTTTTTTAAAAGCTTTTCATTCATCGAATGAAAACTTGGTCTTTCTTTACCATTCAAAACGCACGTTTTTGAGAAAATGGTATCATTTATACGTATTTTTTGAAAGCATAAAGTTTTCCAGCCGCAGTCCCAGGATGAGAAATATCGTGATTCAAGCGACTCGTTTTGTTGTTCCCCCGAGGGTTTTTTAAAAAGACTGTTAGTTTTAATTGTAAATTTGTGTGACTCTTTTCATTTCCAAACGGCAGTTATTGGGAAAATTTTCGTATTCATACGTTTTTCTTGCAAACAAAATTTTTCATCCGCAGTACCGGGATGAGAAATTTTGTGATTCAATTGTGGCGTTTAGTTTTTACCTCAGCGATTTTTTAAAGCTTAAAATTCATTGAATGAATATTTTGTCGCCTTTCTTCCTTTCAAAGCACTCGCTATTATAGAAGTTTCGTTAATATACGTATTTTTTAAACATAATAATTTTCCTCCGCAGTCCCGGGATGAGTAATTTCGCGAATATATTTTCGTGTAGGTTTTTCTTCCAAGTGCTTTTTAAAAGGCTCTTCATTCATCAAATGAAAATTTGTTCCTTTCTTTACCTTTCAAAACGGTCGTTTTTGAGAAAATGGTATCATTTATACGTATTTCTTGCAAGCATAACGTTTTCTAGCCGCAGTCCCGGGATGAGAAATTTCGTGATTCAAGCGACTCATTTAGTTGTTCCCCCGAGGGTTTTTTTTGGAAGCCTGTTAGTTTTTATTGTAAATTTGTGTTACTCTTTTCATTTCCAAACGGCAGTTATTGGGAAAACTTTCGTATTCAAAAGTATTTCTATCAAACATCAAATTTTTCATCCGCAGTACCGGGATGAGAAATTTTGTGATTGAATTGTGGCGTTTAGTTTTAACCTCAGCGGTTTTTTTGAAGCTTAAAATTCATTTAATGAATATTTGGTCGCCTTTCTTCCTTTCAAAGCACTCGCTATTATAAAAGTTTCGTTAATATATGTATTTTTTAAACATTATAATTTTCCTCCGCAGTCCCGGGATTAAAAATTTCGCGAATCAATTCTTGTCTAAATTTTTCTTCCAAGTGCTTTTTTAAAAGCTTTTAATTCATCAAATGAAAATTTGTTCTTTCTTTACTATTCAAAACGGTCGTTTTTGAGATAATGGTATCATATATACGTATTTTTTGCAAGCATTAAGTTTTCCAGCCGCAGTCCCGGGATGAGAAATTTCGTGATTCAAGCGACTCGTTTAGTTGTTCCCCCGAGGGTTTTTTAAAAAGACTGTTAGTTTTAATTGTAAATTTGTGTGACTCTTTTCATTTCCAAACGGCAGTTATTGGGAAAATTTTCGTATTCATACGTTTTTCTTGCAAACAAAATTTTTCATCCGCAGTACCGGGATGAGAAATTTTGTGATTGAATTGTGGCGTTTAGTTTTTACCTTTGCGGTTTTTTAAATCTTAAAATTCATTGAATGAATATTTGGTTGCCTCCCTTCCTTTCAAAGCAGTCGCTGTTATAAAAGTTTCGTTAATATACGTACTTTTTAAACATAATAATTTTCCTCCGAGGTCCCGGGATGAGAAATTTCGTGAATCAATTTTCGTGTAAGTTTTTCTTCCAAGCATTTTTCTAAAAGCTTTTCATTCATCAAATGAAAATTTGTTCTTTCTTTACCATTCAAAACGGTCGTTTTTGAGAAAATGGTATCATTTATACGTATTTCTTGCAAGCATAACGTTTTCCAGCCGCAGTCCCGGGATGAGAAATTTCGTGATTCAAACGACTCGTTTCGTTGTTCCCCCGAGGGTTTTTTTGAAAGCCTATTAGTTTTAACTGTAAATTTGTGTGACTCTTTTCATTTCCAAACGGCAGTTATTGGGAAAATTTTCGTATTCATACGTTTTTCTATCAAACATCAAATTTTTCATCCGCAGTACCGGGATGAGAAATTTTGTGATTGAATTGTGGCGTTTAGTTTTAACCCCAGCGGTTTTTTGAAGCTTAAAATTCATTTAATGAATATTTGGTCGCCTTTCTTCCTTTCAAAGCACTCGCTATTATAAAAGTTTCGTTAATATACGTATTTTTTAAACATAATAATTTTCCTCCGCAGTCCCGGGATTAAAAATTTCGCGAATCAATTCTTGTCTAAATTTTTCTTCCAAGTGCTTTTTTAAAAGCTTTTCATTCATCAAATGAAAATTTGTTCTTTCTTTACCATTCAAAACGGTCGTTTTTGAGATAATGGTATCATTTATACGTATTTTTTGCAAGCATTAAGTTTTCCAGCCGCAGTCCCGGGATGAGAAATTTCGTGATTCAAGCGACTCGTTTAGTTGTTCCCCCGACGTTTTTTTAAAAAGACTGTTAGTTTTAATTGTAAATTTGTGTGACTCTTTTCATTTCCACACGGCAGTTATTGGGAAAATTTTCGTATTCATACGTTTTTCTTGCAAACAAAATTTTTCATCCGCAGTACCGGGATGAGAAATTTTGTGATTGAATTGTGGCGTTTAGTTTTTACCTCAGCGGTTTTTTAAATCTTAAAATTCATTGAATGAATATTTGGTCGCCTCCCTTCCTTTCAAAGCAGTCGCTGTTATAAAAGTTTCGTTAATATACGTACTTTTTTAACATAATGATTTTCCTCCGCAGTCCCGGGGTGAGAAATTTCGTGAATCAATTTTCGTGTAAGTTTTTCTTCCAAGTATTTTTCTAAAAGCTTTTCATTCATCAAATGAAAATTTGTTCTTTCTTTACCATTGAAAACGGTCGTTTTTGAGAAAATGGTATCATTTATAGGTATTTCTTGCAAGCATAACGTTTTCCAGCCGCAGTCCCGGGATGAGAAATTTCTTGATTCAAGCGACTCGTTTCGTTGTTCCCCCGAGGGTTTTTTTGAAAGCCTATTAGTTTTAACTGTAAATTTGTGTGACTCTTTTCACTTCCAAACGGCAGTTATTGAGAAAATTTTCGTATTCATACGTATTTCTTGCAAACAAAATTTTCATCCGCAGTACCGGGATGAGAAATTTTGTGATTCAATTGTGGCGTTTAGTTTTTACCTCAGCGGTTTTTTAAAGCTTAAAATTCATTGAATGAATATTTTGTCGCCTCTCTTCCTTTAAGGGCAGTCGCTGATATGAAAGTTTCGTTTATATACTTATTTTTTAAACATAATAATTTTCCTCCGCAGTCCCGGGATGAAAAATTTCGCGAATCAATTCTTGTCTAAATTTTTCTTCCAAGTGCTTTTTTAAAAGCTTTTCATTCATCAAATGAAAATTTGTTCTTTATTTACCATTCAAAACGGTCGTTTTTGAGAAAATGGTATCATTAAACGTATTTTTTGAAAGCATAAAGTTTTCCAGCCGAAGTCCCGGGATGAGAAATTTCGTGATTCAAGCGACTCGTTTTGTTGTTTTCCCGAGGGTTTTTTAAAAAGACTTCGTTTTAATTGTAAATTTGTGTTACTCTTTTCATTTCCAAACGGCAGTTATTGGGAAAACTTTCGTATTCAAAAGTATTTTTATCAAACATAAAATTTTTCATCCGCAAATCCGGGATGAGAAATTTTGTGATTGAATTGTGGCGTTTAGTTTTAACCTCAGCGGTTTTTTTGAAGCTTAAAATTCATTGAATGAATATTTGGTC
>NW_027286597.1:5000-19383 GCF_022747635.1 Hetaerina americana | reverse complement strand
GACCGGATATTGAGGGATCTGGGTTCGAATCCCAGTCAAGGCGAATGATTTTTACACTCTGAAATTGTTGTATTGAAATGCACATTAGCGGATGACTCCGTTAAAAAGTTACTGTTGCGGCATCTCCCGCAGTTTCTTTGAAAATTCACTATTGTTTGTGCTTAATTTATTTTGAATAGATCTTGGACGGTTAAAATGTTAGGATTGGCTCTTGAAACCGATTTTAAAATTGTGAATAAATTAGATTATGTATGATTAAACCCTGGGCTATTGTTTAAAAAAGCTTTATAGTTTTAGAAAGTAACTTCTTTTCGACCAAATGAGGTGTGACGACTTATAGAAACGGTGGAGAAAATCCACAAAGTGATCCTGGATGATCGTTGACTGAAAGTGCACGAGCTAGCAGACATAGTAGGCATTTCAAAAAGTGCGGTACATCGCATATTAACTGAAAATTAGGACATGAGAAAGCTGTTTGCAAGATGGGTGCCGCGTTTGCCCACACTCAAGCGAAACCAGTGTCGTGAAGATGTTTCAATTTAGAGTGTTTAGCAATATTTAACAGAAACAGAGCAGAATTTTAGCACTGTTACATAACCATGGATGAAACATGGGTCCATTAATTCACACCCGAGACAAAAGAACAATCAAAGCAACGGATTCAAAAGGGAGAAACGACTCCAAAGAAGGCAAAGGCCATTTCATTTGCAGGCAAGGTCATGGCATCAGTTTTTTGAGATTCCCGTGGGATAATTTTCATTGACTATCTTAGAAAAAGGAAGAACTATCAATGGAGAGTATTATGCGAACTTATTGCAATGTTTGAGCAAAGAAATAAAGCAAAAGCGGCCGTATTTGTCTGAAAAGAAAGTGTTGTTTCATCAAGATAGTATGCACCAGCTGACAAATCCGTTATTGCAATGGCCAAAATGCATAATTTAAAGTTTGAATTGCTACCTCATGCGTCCTATTATCGCCAGATTTAGAGCTCCCTTGGATTATTTTCTGTTGGCAAACCTGAAAAAAATGGCTCGGTCGTCAAAGATTCTCCAACCGTGAAGAAGTGATGTCGAGTGCAGTTAATGGCTATTTTAAGGAGTAAGACAGTTCTTATTATAATAAAAAGGTATGGAACTTATTGAACATCACTGGGGAAAGTCTATATAGAGCTGAAATGAGATTGTCTAACTATAAACACATTTTTTTTCCGAAATATTTGTGTTTTCGTTGTTGGGTCGGGTACTTCTGGGATTACCCTCGTATACTGAGAGTTTCAGTAAATGGAAAGAGCTCTGATTGAGTTTTCAAATGTAGTATTGTTGATGAAATTCATAGTTTAACTTAGTATTAGTAGCTACGAGGGTTATATGAACAGTTCTTCGAGTTGAATACAAAATGAACCGCTTACTCGAGTGAAATTTAATGGTTTTTAATAATATAGTCTCCTTGTAAACGTTTTCCCAATTGGTCCTTGTTCTAATGTCTCGATTCTGTCTCAGATAATTAGGAATTTATTCAGGCCAGAGCAAAATACCACCCGTCTACTTTGTAGGGTGTTAGTTCTTTGGTTTTGAAGATAATCTCCGTCGACCGAGGAATGTTTTGAGCTTGGGGAAGAGATAGAATTGTGATGGAGGTACACCAGGCGAATAAGGCCTTTGTCACTGCTATACGTGCCTTAGTTAATGTGTTTCCGCAGTTGTGACGACAGTTGTGTGTGGGCGGGCATTGTACCTTGAAAGATGGCTTTGTTCCAGGGGAAGCCTGGGATTTATTTGTGTATCTTGCGTTGTAGTTGGTCCAGGAGGTTAGAATAGTGTTGTGCCGTAATTGTTTAACCAGTGGGAAGATAATCTATCAGTGGAATTCCAGAAAACTGAAGCCTTAACCTTTCCAGGGGACAGAATTGCCTTTGCTGTCTTTGGTGGTGGTTAAACCCTTTTTCCCGACTGCCGTTATGTCTCTTTGGTATAATAGTGTGTTTAAGGATTAAAGTTGGTAATATTCACTCTTGTTTAATGCTGAAGTTATTTTGTTAGAGTCATTAGACAGTTGTAAACGTAAAGATAATATCGTGAACATTTTTTAAAATTATGAATAGGTGAGTTTGATGTGTTTAATCGGTCAGATATTATTATAACTAGGTTTGTAATTCACTCATTGTTATGCTCAAGTCGTTGTCATGCTGTCGGAAATGTAAATTGACAAAATTTCGTAGCGACAGAGGAACATATCGAGTTTTTTGGTGAAGTGCGGTAAAGATTATCAAGAAATTACTGAGATGTAGACAGTTATGGAGATCGTGTTAATGCTCTGATGAAGAAAACATCCTAGTTTTCAAAGTGGATTAAGAGTTTTATTGAAGATGTCCGAGACAAGAGGCCAAGACGGATTAAGATGCAAGGCTTTTATGAAGACCTTCCTATTCCCATCACCTGTGTTTGACGTTGATACAACATTGATCGTGTGTGCAATGGTCCCTTGTCCTTCTTCTTATCTAATCGTCATTATAATAAACTGTGATCCAAATGATAATAGCTGATGAATAGTGTAGAACTGAATTTATAGTAAGTTATCAACAGTTCCAACACACTAATACTATTTTATTACCATTGAATGACACGATATTATTGGATGGATGGATGGACATGGATGGATCCTTGATGACACACACACACACACACACTAATGAATGACACCATGACACAATACACACCATTCAGAGCACATTATTCAGAGAGCACAGTGATATGTTCGCCATTGTTTCTGGCTATTAATAAACTCAAATCACCACTGATCCTATGATCCTCTTCCCTATTAGATTATTAATAGGTCTTTGCTTCATTTTTGGGACTTTATCCAATATATTCCCAATGAATTGCAATAAAGTCTACATCCACTTAATACCCTAAGGAAGCTACTGGAAGGGCGTGTGGCGGGGTGTTAGGACACCGCTGGTAATTTAGAAAATAAAAAACCGCATGCAAAAGCCACAAATTTATACCATATGCTAACAAAACATGGTATTATACATTCATGCAGAAACACTTACACCCGACACACACATGCAAACACTCAAACTACCAACTAACATACACATACACCTATAAATACCTATACCTGATGTCTTTGCTTTGTTTAATATGTTTCCGACTTGTAAATTCAATGTTTTTAATAGTTCTTGAGTGTATTCGGTGTCTTACTATTATGATTTGTGATTCTGTTCTGGGAAAAATGAGTATTTGTATCTATCTGTCGGTATAGCAGAATCTATTTCTCCCTTATCTTATCTTATCACGATTCCTGATTAAGTCCAGGGAAAGAATGAGTATTTGCGTGTGTTATCTGTACAATGGAATCTATTTCTCCCTTGTCTCTTTATCTTTGCGGTCTGATCTACCCAAGTAGTGTGGGCTAAAATGTGTGACAATTGGGGGACATTGTACGTGTCATATCACACTTTGGGTCACACGAGATGATGATAATAATATATGTGGAGAAGAGACAGACAATAAATAAATAATAAAGCAAAGAAGAAACAAATAGATGTAGAAAACTACTGCTACTGATAATTAAATAAGAAGAACCTTAATAAGAACTGAACTGCCTTTGAATAAGAGGAGGAGGACTTCCAAAGGGGAGGGTGCTTTTATTATTAAACAGTGGAAATGAATATAAGAAGAAGAAGAAGATGGAATATATATATAAATAATAATAAGAAGAAGGCATAGATGGACATTACTACGAATTGACAGAGAAAGTACTTTGAAGAAGGTATAGACAACAAAATCATTGCAATATCTCTAGAAGAGAAACAATAAATAATAATAATAAAGCAAAGAAGAAACTGTGATATAGAAAACTACTACAACTGATGATTAAATAAGAAGAACCTTAATAAGAACCGAACTGCCTTTAAATAAGAGGAGGAGGACTTCCAAAGGAGGAGGGTGCTTTATTATTAAACAGTGGAAATGAATACAAGAAGATGGAATATGTAATAAGGAGAAGGCATAGATAGCCATTACTATGAATTGACGGAGAGAGTACTTTGAAGAAGGTATAGACAACAAAATCATTGCTATCTGTATAGTAGAATGAATTCTTAAACAGAATAAAGTTCATAAGTTTGCAGATATATTGAACAGGATAGGACAGTAAATACCTTTTTTGATGCAAAAATTCCATAAAATAAAAAAGCACAGACAAAAACATGGTGGGATATGTAAGTATAGGTATTATAAACTAACAAATCTGTTTTTAATTGTACAAAATTAAATTAGCCGATGTGCTGAATTTATAGTCAATTATCAACAGTGCCCACACTAATACTATTTTATTATTACCATTGAATGACACGATATGATTGGATGGATGGAGAGATGGATGGATCCTTTGATGACACACACACACACACCAATGAATGACACCATGACACAATGCACACCAATTCAGAGCACATTATATCAGAGAGCACATTGATATGTTCGCCGTTGTTTCTGTATAATTAATAAACTCAAATCACCTTTGATTGTATGACCATCACAATCCTTTTCCTTATTATTATTTTTCTTAATAGATCTTTGCCCATTTCTGGGACTTTTTCAAATATATATTCCCCGTATAAAATGCAATTAAATCTGATGATAATGATGATTGGGGGGGACATTGTACGTGTCATATCACTTTGGGGCACACACGAGATGACAATAATATGTGTGGAGAAGAGACAGACAAGACGCCAAGACGGATTAAGATGCAAAAGGCCTTTATAAAGACCTTCCCATTCCCATCACTTACTGTGTTTGACGTTGATACAACATTGATCGTGACAGTGCAATGGTCCCTTGTCCTTCTTCTTATCTAATCGTCATTATAATAATAACTGTGATCCGAATGATATCAGTTGAATAGAGAACTGAATTTATAGTAAATTATCGACAGTGCCCACACACTACTAGTACTATTTTATTACCATTGAATGACACGATATGATTGGATGGATGGAGAGATGGATGGATCCTTTGATGACACCCACACACACATATACACCAATGAATGACACCATGACACAATGCACACCAATTCAGAGCACATTATTCAGAGAGCACATTGATATATGTTTGCCGTTGTTTCTGTATAATTAATAAACTCAAATCACCCAATTGATCCTATGATCATCACAATCCTCCTCTTCCTTATTATTATTATTCTTAAAATAGATCTTTGCCCCATTTTGCGACTTATTCCCTATATATTCCCAATGAAATGCAATGAAATGTGATAATTGGGGATATTGTATATCACTGGGGACAAGATGTTTGGAAGAGACACTATTATAAAGCAAAGAAGCAACAATAGAATGTTATGCAAATGGCCGAGACAAGGTGCCACGTTTGATGAAGCAAGGCCTTTATAAAGACCTTCCTATTCCCATCCCCTGTGTTTGACATTGATACAACATTGATCGTGTGTGCAATGGTCCCTTGTCCTTCTTCTTATCTAATCGTCATTATAATAATAACTGTGATCCGAATGATGTCAGCTGATGAATAGTGTAGAACTGAATTTATAGTAAATTATCGACAGTGCCCACACACTACTATGTACTATTTGATTACCATTGAATGACACGATATGATTGGATGGATGGACATGGATGGATCCTTGATAACACACACACACACCAATGAATGACACCATGACACAATGCACACCAATTCAGAGCACACATTATTCAGAGAGCACATTGATATGTTCACCGTTGTTTCTGGCAATTAATTCAAATCACCTTTGATCCTATGATCATCACAATCCTCCTCTTCCTTATTCGTATAGAGTTCCCCCCTGTGTGACTTTTTCATATTCCCAAAATGCTGGCATAAATGTGTGAGGTTCCTCAGGGGGAGTCTTAGTACTTCTAGAAGGGGATGACGACATATATACCTCTTTGGTCTTATTTTTCTATTAAAGACTTACTGGGGATCAGGATTGCTGCTGTGGCTATCGTACTGGCTTCCCACCTGGAGGGCTCGGGTTCATATCCCAGCGGCAGTGTCGAATATTTTTCAGTGGTATCTCAATCCTTTATCTAATCCTCTCACAATAATACTTTTACTAGATTCAATTCTTCCTCTTCCTTTTCTGCAAATTTCAATTTGAATACACCATTATATCAGAGTTTCACTTGAGGTCATAATTGGTGTCCTTTTTTAAGCTATAGGCATCTAGTAAACAGTCATGACAACCTTCAAAATGGCCGAGAGATGTATAAATGTGCAAGTATGCAGATTGCAATCGATAAGAGCTGATGTTTTTATCGATATATAAGTGTGTTATTTAGACTTTCGGACATTATATATGTATTTTGAATAACAATAATACTTTTACTAGGTTCAATTCTTCTTTTTCTGTATTAGAGTACCACCCAACAGATGTAACTGTATTATAATATACTATAATGATGATATTATTAATATTATGTGGCTTATATAAGTATAGTAAATGCTAAACGGAGATAAGTCTAACAGGAGAAGGTTTCAACTAACCAGGCAAGGAAATAGAATCACTAGGAAACGTTCGGGGCACTGATTTCAGAAGAGTTTCACCCTTTTGAAAGGTATCTAGTAAGCAGTCACAAAAAACCTTCAAAATGGCCAAGGTTGTTATATATATCAATGTTGATATATGCTGAGTTTGATCGATAAGAGCTGCTATTATTATAATTGATATATAAGTGTTTCCTGGGGATCTAGATGGCGGGGTGGCTATCATACTGGCTTCCCACCCAGAGGGCCTGGGTTCAAATCCCGGTGGCAGTGTTGAATATTTTGAATATTAACTTCAGTGTAAACTTGGTGATTTGAAGCCTGTTGAAATGGTGCCAGATGTTAGAATTTATCCTAAACAAAGTATTGGTACTAGAATGGCACAATTTGATGTAGTTTGACAGCTTAGGTTACGTGCCTGAATTTTTTGATTTCCTTTGAGTGAACCAGTCACTGACAGCTGGCAATAGAGTGAATACTGTCTTACGAGGTCTGTTTAGTTTTTTAGATGTAAATTTAGGGTCTACATGTCAATGATTTTGTTGTCTTTACCTTCTTCAAAGTACTCTTCTCTGTCAATTTGTAGTAATGGCTATCTATGCCTTCTTCTTATTATTATATATTCCATCTTCTTCTTCATCTTATGTTCATTTCTACTGTTTGATAATAAAGCACCATCCCCTTTGGAAGTCCTCCTCCTCTTATTTAAAGGCAGTTCAGTTCTTATCAAGGTTCTTCTTATTTAATTTAGGAGTAGTTTTCTATATCGTCGTTTCTTCTTTGCTTTATTATTATTATTTATTGTCTGTCTCTTCTCCAACAAACATATTATCATCATCTCGTGTGCCCCCAAAGTGATATGACACGTACAGTCCCCCCAATCATTATCATCATATTTCAATGCATTTTATATCGGGAGTATATATATTGGAAAAAGTCGCAAAAAGGGGCAAAGATCTATTTTAAGAATAATAATATTAATAAGGAGGAGGATTGTGATGATCATAGGATCAATGCGGTGATTTGAATTTATTAATTGCCAGAAACAACGGCGAACATATATCAATGTGCTCTCTGGTATAATGTGCTCTGAATGGTGTGCATTGTGTCATGCTGTCATTCATTGGTGTGTGTGTGTGTGTGTGTCATCAAGGATCCATCCATGTCCATCCATCCAATCATATCGTGTCATTCAATGGTAATAAAATAGTACTAGTAGTGTGTGGGCACTGTCGATAATTTACTCTTAATTCAGTTCAATCTTCATCAGCTGACATCATTAGAATAACAGTTTATTATAATGACGATTAGATAAGAAGGACAAGGGACCATTGCACACACGATCAATGTTGTATCAACGTCAAACACAGTAAGTGATGGGAATAGGAAGGTCTTTATAAAGGCCTTTGCATTTTAATCCGTCTTGGCGTCTTGTCTCGGCCATCTTCAATAAAATGCTCAAATCCACTTTGAAAACTTGGATGTTTTCTTCTTCAGAAAGCATTATCACCGCATAAACAGCTCCATTCATGTCCATCCATCCAATCATTGTGTCATTCATGGTAATGAAATAGTAATTTTGTGTGCACTGTTGATAATATACTATTAATTCAGTTCATATCAGCTGATATAATTCAGATCACAGTTTTCCGACGTTCGGTTAAGACGAGGGCCCTAACACGATCAATGCCTTGCATCATCATGTCTTGGGGTCTTGTCGGTCATTCTTTGAAAGGCTTAGTCCGCTTGAAAATGGATGTTTTAACTTCAGAAAGGATTATCACAGTATGAACAGCTGTCAGGACATTTCAGTGTTAATTTCCTGATAACTTTTACCACCGAACTTCAACCAATAACCTTGATATGTTGATTCGTTCCTCTGTTATTTGGTCAATATCCATTTTCAGACGACAAACAGTATTAAAAACAAGAAAGGACAACAGAAACTATGACATAACTGGCACATACCGTAGGCACAGCTCTAGGATCCCCCAAAGCACACTGATGGGTCCTCATTGGGTATCTCAGGGCAACTAGCGACTAGCCAATTGGCGGGGAGGCTATATAGTCCACGTCATTGCCATCAGATTGCACCAGTAAGGGTATACTTTGGGCAGACCTGGTTTAGTTCAGTTTTAAGTAGTTTGGGTTTGTAATTCAGCAGAGATATCGTAAATTCTCAATTATGCTTAAATGTGTAATTCAATTCCTAGGGGATCAAAATTATGATAAGTCATAGAGTTAACTGAATACGTATTTCATTAAGCTTTGATATGCTTCACGGCGGAAACTTGAAACTTGATAAGTTTAAAATGCCTCGAGGTGTTCTTTGAATTTATTTATTTGGATGACAATAGTTGACTGCAAAACACTTTTCGTCTTTAGTATCAAGAGTATATCATACACACATCTCGATAATCTGTGTTTCTTGAATATCTATGCTTTAGAATATTTATTAAAACAAATTGAATTGCACCAATAGCCATTCAGTCCATAGATAACTAAATTTGATATCTTGGAAAAGTATTTGCAAAATGATGAAGCGATAAATGAATGTACCCTTGCGAAAATAGTGTAAATATAATTGCAACAGGTGTATTTGGGAAACACTTAACACGAAACAGGGCAAGCTTACCTTTGGCAGTGTTGTTTAATTCCTTATTATGTTTATAATAAGTTGAGAGTTATGGAAAGCATGGCAAATTTTTAGTTCAGGCAGTCGTAACATTAAAAATGCTTGTTTAAATGATAGCTATCGTTAAGCCATTCCTAATTTATATGTAGTCAGGTTATTCCGTTACCATGAATGCGAATCTGTTTCGTAAAATCAGTTTGCAAGGTTCTACACAGGGAAATAGCAACTGGAACGGTGTGAAATGAAGTGTTACCGTTCTTTAATATGCGAGTTTAAATGTTATTAGACTTGGAATCATGTTTGACTTACTTGTGTCTGTGTGCTGTCTGAGTTTTAAGTGTTGATGAAAGAGTGTGACTGTTCCAGATATAATTTGTTCCTCATTCACCACAAGAGAACCCAGATATGTGAGTATGAGTCAGCCATTTCCTGTTTACATCCTCCTGCTCCAACACTCATAATTTCCCTTAAATAAACCTATCTTCTCACTGTCACTCAACGTAATAAACCCCTCTCGACCGCCTTCAGACTCTCGGTGAGAAATATATCTAAGCGTCGTTAATATTTCCGGAAAACATACATCTAATCCACAATAAGTATTCCAGTGTTACAGCAGTTTAAACCTATCTAAGCATTGGGTGTTTAAACTTGTAATCTCCAAGAATAAGCATTATTTATAGCATTAAAAACAGACAGTGTGCTTAAATAAACAAGGTAAAGTTACTTTCATACTTGTTTTTAAATTTTAAATAGAATATATGGGCCTGACAGAGTGATATCCTTTTAAAAATATTGGTTTTTTTGATTCATGTAGTGTGTTTTGCGAATTAGTTGGATATTGGCGTGCGAAATGGGGTTAAATCTCACGTTAAGTCTGATGAAATGGAGTAATTGTGCCTTAATGGTGAGTGATTGAATTGGGAAGGTGCTTTTTCCCGTTTAATGGCATCTTTGATTAGACTGTTTTCCGTTTAATCAGCTGGTTTTGTGTTGAACATACTGTTAGTAGACTGTATGGAAATGTATGTGTGTGTCTATATTTATGTTTAAGCGTATATATATACATATATATATCGCCTTGGGTCGGGGTAGTCCAGGGGATAGAGGATTGGACTACTGACCAGAAGGTCCCGGGTTCGATTCCCGGGCAGTAAGCCCCTCTGGTGGCACTGACAACTCCACCCAAGCTATGTGATTCTTAACAGTGTAAAGCAGATGTCTTTCCGGGAAACCATAACCGGTACAGTGTACTATTAAGGAACTGGCTCCCCTTAATACCATGCCTATAATGTGTGAAGTTCACATGCCGTATAGGGCTTAGTGCAGGGGGAACTCTACCGTCACCCATACCAAACTGACCTTCCAGGGTTGAGTACTTCTGTGTTTATGGTTTATATATGTGTTCCTATCCCTTTTCCTCATATCTATTTCCATGTGAATGAATATGTATGTATATACAGGGTCGCACCCAAAAGTGGTAGGACTGATTTTTGTACAAGAATTTTATTTATGATATACTTTCATCGACTTAATAATCTTCAAAGTATGCTCCTTGAGCTGCTACACACTTAGTACAACGTTGCTCCCATTCCCTGTACACCCGCTGGAAATTTTCTTTGGGGATGCCGTTGATGACCCTCGTCGAAGCCTCCTGAACGGCCTTTATCAAGTCAAAACGTCGTCCCTTGAGCTGTCTTTTCATCAGGAGGAAGAAGAAGAAGTCCAGTCGTGCCAGATCGGAAGAATAGGGCGGGTGCGGCAACGTGGCAACGCCGTATTTGGCCAGGAGCTGTCGGTCAACACTCAGAATTTTTGGTACCATCTTGGCGCACACCTTGCACATGGCCAAATCCTATGAAATAATGCGTTGGACGTTGGATGCAGACAGACCCAACTGGTCTGCAATTTCTTCACTGGTTAAGCGTCGGTCTGTGTTCAGCAGTCCTCACATTCGTGTCGGTTCTTGCCGTCGACGGCCGTCCGGAGCGATGGTCGTCTTCAACGAGCTCCCTATGCTCTTTAAACAACTTGTGCCACTCAAATACTGTGGAACAGCTTAAGGCCGTGTCCCCATAAGCCTGCTTGATCATATAGAGGGTCTCAGTTGCCGTCTTCCCGAGTTTCGCACAAAACTACACGGAATAACGTTGCTCTAAATTCAGATTCATTTTGTTTTTCGACGCGAACAAAAAACTTGCTTCAATAAAAACGGTGTCCTCACTCAACGACAGCCCGCAGGCGACTGAGGTTGGTGTTGGTCTGTTGCTAAGAGCCCCCTCCACCTTACCCTGCCAGGCAGACCCCCCTCCACCACTCCGTTCGCGCCAGAGAAAATCAGTCCTACCACTTTTGGGTGCGACCCCTGTATATGTGTATTTATAAATAAATACATATAAACCATCAAAACCATAAACACAGTGGTCCGCCTGAAGCTCATTTAGGTAGAGTTCATCCATTAGCTAACTACCGCCCCATTTCCATAGTCCCCGTTTTTGGTAAAATTTTTGAAGCTATTATGAAAGATCAAATATGTAATTTTTTTGAGTTAAATAATCTCTTTTCCAAATCCCAGTACGGCTTTCGATCTGGGAAATCTACAATTTTGGCAGTAGAGTCCATAGTTAATTATGTCATTAATGCATTTGAAGAAAAGGAATCAGTCTCAGTGACACTATGTGATCTTAGTAAGGCCTTCGACTGTGTTAATCATTCAATATTACTAACAAAGCTAGAATATTATGGTATTAAGGGAGTTGCACTGAAACTAATGAAGTCATATTTGGATGATCGCCACCAATTGGTTGAACTTGATGGCTGTCGGTCTGCAGCTCTTAAAGTAAAATGTGGTGTACCACAGGGCTCTGTGCTTGGCCCAGTACTTTTCATTATCATGATTAATGATTTGCCCTGTAATATGAAACCTAGATCTGTTTTATATGCTGATGACACTACTTTTGTGCAAAAGTGTCAACATCCAGAAGATGCAAAGTTACGATCTAGCGCTACCCAAAAACAGGCTAAGGAATGGTTTGATGTTAATCATTTACAATTAAATACTAACAAAACTCAGCATATTGTGTACAGTCTTAAATCAAAAACAACTGATATTGAAACTGCTAAAATACTAGGAATTTATATTGATACAAAACTTAATTGGGAGACTCACATCAGTCAGACCTGTAATAAACTTAGTAAAGCTGTTTATATGTTAAGAAAGCTCAACTTCATCATTTCAAATGAGTATCGTTTAACCTTTTACCATGCCTTCTTTCAATGTCATTTGAATTATGGTGTTGAGTTATGGGGTCATTCCCCTCATGTTAAACAAATTTTGCTACTGCAAAAGAGAGCTATTCGCTCTCTTGCTAATATACCACCACGTGATTCCTGCAAACCTTTTTTTATTAGGTATAGAATCATGACTGTATTTTGTTTGTATATCTTTAAGGCTCTGATTCATGTGAAAGTTAATCTAGAAACTTACCAATTAAGGTCCAACCTCCATAACTATTCCACAAGAGGTAAATCGAATCTAAATACTACTTATTGTAGATTGTCATCAACTTACAACACATTTCTAAATGTGAATATAGGAATACATAACTATCTGCCTATTCAGTTGAAATCAGATGGTATCCAGAGTTTCAAGAATAGGGTATATACCTGGTTACTTGCTCACCCACTTTACTCATTGGATTAATTCTTTTGTGACAATCTTCATCACATTTAAGAACTTATGTTTATATATTAAGTAATATTATGATTGACGACATTTAATATGGTTGTACCATTTTTAAAATGAATAAAGTATTATTATTATTATTATCCAGTACTAAGCCCGACGGCATGTGAAATTCACACATTAGCAGGGTAATAGTGGGGGCCAGTTCCTTTCCCTGTGCCGGTTGTGGTTTCCCAGGAAGATCTAGTGACTTAAAAGTGACATAGCTCGGGTGGAGCTGCAGGTGCCCAGAGTGGCTTGCCCAGGAATTGAACCCATGACCCTCTGGTCAGTAGTCCAACGCTCTACCCACTGGACTACCGTGACCCACACACATATATATATATATATATATATATATATATATATATATATATATATATATTATATATATATATTCAAACACGAAATCCCGCCAAACGGCGAATAAATACTCATATATACAGAAACATATATAAGGAAAAGGGATAGGAACACATATAAAGGACGAACACAATAGAGGTGGGGAAGGCGGAATCGAACGGATCACAAGAGTAAAAATATCTCCTCAACCGGGACTCGAACACCGGATCTTTCCACTTGCGGGGCGGATGCTCTTAACCACTTGAGCTATCGAGGATACGTAATTTACCCTGAGATCCGTGGGTCTTATAAGTCGCCAAGCGCCCCGATTCTTTAGCCAAGAGATGGCGTCAGGGGGCTGTTTCACCCACCAAAGGAGAAATAGACAATACACAAGAGGAAAGGATAGTGGTTAGAATTCATACAACATCATACAGGAAAAGAACAGTGCGTTTCGTGGCACGCATAGCCAGAAGAAAGAGATGAGCCACATTGGCCAAATACACATTCAAACACGAAATCCCGGGGTGATCAAGATGGTGCGGGGGCTAACGTACTGGCTTCCCACCCTGAGGGCGCGGGTTCAAATCCCGGCGGTGTTGAATATTTTTCAGAGGTGTCTCGATCCCTACTTGAGGTGCTTTGTGGAGGGCACTTTGAGTGAGTACGCCGTCCGTCGGATGGGACGTTAAGCCGCGGACCCCTTGGCGCCTTTCGTAAAGAGTAGGCTAATGCCGACGCCGGGTTTCTCTCCACCCTTCATCCTTTCCTGTCCTTCCCCTATGGCGCAAATGACCTTAGCTGTCGGTCGCCTCCCCTCAAAACTATTACTACTACGAAATCCCGCCAAACGGCGAATAAATACTCATATATACAGAAACATAAAAGGGATAGGAACACGTATAAAGGACGAACACAATAGAGGTGGGGAAGGCGGAATCGAACGGATCACAAGAGTAAAAATATCTCCTCCTATTGTGTTCGTCCTTTATACGTGTTCCTATCCCTTTTCCTTATATATGTTTCTGTATATATGAGTATATATATATATATATATATATATATATACATATGTATATATGTGTATATGTGTATATATGTATATATGTGTATATATATATATATATATATATATAT
>NW_027286596.1:0-19436 GCF_022747635.1 Hetaerina americana | reverse complement strand
TTTATCGTGGCATTGAAACGTGAACTGAATTAAAAGAGTGTATTCAACATATGAACGGCACTAATTTGCTCCTAAGAACACTTGTTATTTTAAGCTAATGACAAAAAAAACCTACCGATAATTTGCATTAACTTCAAGAAGCATTCAACAAAATAAAATACATGCTTTAAGTTCCCCTGTTTAAACGAAAAATATAGAATCCCAATTTTTTCAAATGTTGGTAAGCACAGGAGTAAAGAGATCGGTTCTCGTTTCACCTATCAGTTATGCTAAAATTTACATAAACAAAAGAATTAACTTCATTGCGTATGACTAAGACAGTACAGATAAAAGATGACCCAATATCTGAATATCTCTCCTGAGAAAACCGCAACAGCCCAACAGTTGGGGTAAACAATGAGGATTCATACACATTACCTTGACTATTTACGAGGGTTATCCTAGACGTACCTGACCCAACAAAGAATACCCAAACATTTTGGAAAAAAATGTATTTATTTTTCATCATGATCTCCTTTTAGCTTTATACACTTATCCCAGCAATGTTCAATAAGTTCGATACCCTTTTCATTAGTAGAACTGTCTTGCTCCTCGAAATAGCCATTAACTGCCAACATCTCTTCTTGATAGTTCGAAAAATCTTTGACCATTGAGCCATTTTTACAAGTTTGCGAACAGAAAATAAGGCGGAGGGGGCTAAATCTGGCGAATAGGGTGCATGAGGTGGCAATTAAACTTTAATTAATGAATTTTTGCCATTGCAATTACGGATTTGTGAGCTGGTGCATTGTCTTGATAAGACAACACTTTCTTCTTAGCCAAATGCGGCCGCTTTTGCTTGATTTCTTCGCTCAAACGTTGCAATAAGTTCGCGTAATACTCGCCGTTGATAATTTTTCCTTTTTTAAGATAGTCAATGAAAATATTCCCTCGCGCATCCCAAAAAAACCGACGCCATAACCTTGCCTGCAGATGAAACGGCCTTTGCCTTCTTTGGAGGTGGTTCTCCCTATTGAATCCATTGTTTTGATTGTTATTTTGCCTCGGGTGGGAAGTAATGGACCCATGTTTTATCCATGGTTACGAAACGGTGTAAAAATCCTGCTTTGTTGCTATGAAACTTTGCTAAATACTCAATTGATATATATTCACGACACTGGTTTTGCTCGAGTGTGAGCACACATGACACCCATCTTGGGCACAGATTTCTCATGTCCTAATTTTCAGTAAATATGCGATGTGCTGTACTTTTTGAAATGCCTACTGTCTGCTAGCTCGCGCACTTTCAGTCGATGATCCCCCAATAGAAAGTATTTGAGAATGAAAGTTAGCGACAATATGAAAAAAGGGTCATAAAAAATCGTTGTATATTTTATCCAGTACATATATGAGCATTGTGCAAAAATACTATACTTAATATGATCATGAACAGGATATAGGATTGCAATAATGACATAATAAGATAAGTGTTAATTCTTCAAATAATTATTGTGCAAGTTGTGCAGAATAATGATTCGCTGAAGGTAGTGAAAGAACTTTCAGTCATTCTTAGAAGACGTGAAATAAAATTCTAAGTGTTACGAGCCCTGTATTTGCACATGCATTTATTGTGCATTTCCCAAATGTATCAAACGTGAAAATCAACGTTTTCAGGATTTCAATAAATCCTACAATGGATTAATAGTTAGAGACCGTAATCTCCACTCAACATTGATTGACATGTTGAATGCCAGTCGTGGAGTCGGCTTTCTCTTTTCAGAATTCTGCGGAAGATTCTCACTCCAGTCGATCATCACCGAGGGCTCCCGCGAGCTGTCGGTAAACCGTTTGATGGATTTTGGGCCAATGCTATAAACCCATGACACTATCATCCGATTTTTTCCAATCATCTCGCTTAACACTCACTATTCATACCTTTCGAATTCTTGGCCTTCGTGATTTCAGTTTCGACACGCCACTGGATGACGATCGGTGCAGAACACATCAATCTTGCACGTCGCGATTTCTCAGGGTTGAATTAATTTTTCAAAATGATCGCACTATAGCTTTGATTATTACAGAAAATGGAAAACTGATCGAGAAAATTACAGGAAACGTTGAACGATCGTATTCTTAATTGAATAGACCAGCAAAATTGAAACTTAGCTCCTAATAATACCTATTTTTCAGATTTTTTTATGTCAAGTTTATTTAAAATTTATATATTTATTTACCATATTTATCAATCCTGAGGTTAGTTTCATAGGTGAGGGTAGAGCTCATCCAGAACCAAGTTCCAATAGCGTGTGAAATTCACACATCAGATAAGATGAGTCAGTTCCTTTCCTAGTCCGTCCTTTGAAATCTCGTAGACGACTTCGAGAATCGAGCCAAGACTTAGAGACAGTAGCGCTGCGCTCTATTCACTAGACGACCACGCTCCTAAAATATCATTCATAAATAAATATATCGATAAGTAGGCCAGTTTTCATTATAACAAAACCACTATGCAATATTATATTGAAGTTAAATAGGATGCTATGCATTCAGGTAGAAAATGTTCACAAATCCTCCGAAATAGTATTTTCTCATTCACTCAGCTAGATTTCAGATATATGTTTAAAAGTAATGCAACCTTTCTTCAAATAAACTATGGAATTTCATGAATAAAATTTAATTGCTATTTTTTTACTGAACACGAACACAATAGAAGTTATTCCGCTTCATTGCAAAAACACCAATAATTGCAACTGTGGAGGCGTATGCTTTCTTTTACAGCATCTTTAGAGATATCGACATTATAAATCGTTAAACCGTTCCCTACCTGCGACTTTTGTCATTGTCTTATCCTATTCTTACTGGTAGGTAATTATAAAAGACAAAAATGACTTTAAAAGGGAAATTCCTTCGTATGTGAAAAATCTGAAATTATTATTTAAGAGAGCAGGTTAATTAACAAGTTGCCAACGTCAGCAAGAAAAACACAGGTTTTGTTACGAAAATTTCGTTGGAATCACTTAAAATATTCACCGTTCAGTCCCAACTTAGACCAGTGAAATTCATCTGTTCGGAATCCTAAAAATCATTTGGGTGGCTGACGTTTTGAAAATGACCATGCCGTAGTCAATGAAGTTACTCGTTGGCTGCGGCAGCAAATGATAGACAATACTTTGCTACCGGCTATCAAGAACTTGTAAAGAGAAGGGTATTTTCCCCTGGAGACAAATATTTTTCAGTGGCATCCCGATCCCTACTTGAGGTGTTTTGTGAAGATCACTCTGAGTGAGCATGACGTCCGTCGGATGGGACGTTTAACTGCGGACCCATTGGTGCCTTTTGACAAGAGTAGGCTAATGCCGACACCGAGTTTCAAAGAGAAGGGATAAATGTTTAAATGTACCGGGCGAATATGTATAAAAGTAAAATAAATTCATGGCAGTGACTTTGACTATTATTGCGTGTAAACAATTTTGCGAGTCATTTATTGACTTATCTTCGAATTTTTGTGCTGCGTGGCCCTAAATATTCACCGTTTCCAAGATTCACGATAGCCATTTTCTAATTTTTTAAATGTGTCTGTAAAAATAAATAAATTTAAGTAAATTTTTGGATGAAATATAACAGTACTCGTACCGAAAGAGCGTGTGTCGTGCCTGGCAGCGGGAGAGGCAAAGCTTCAGTAGGCGTCATCTCACGTAATCATTGCAAGGCAAAATCAAAAGCATCAGCACAGAAGACACAGAAGATAATCAAACAATTAGAATACCAAGGAAATTTTGAGGATAAAGGAAATTAGTCATATCAAATAGAAAAATAGACGGGAAATATAAATAATTTTACGGCTGTGCTAGGTGATATGGAAGGATAGGCGGAATTACTGGAGCGATAGTTGTAGAGAAATACACAGGGAAAATTTTAAGAGCCAGGAGGAGTGACAATAGCAATTAAATGAAATTTAGAAGTAACCGTAGCAACCGTTGAGTATGTGATAAATTGAAAGCTGAATTAAGGAACTAAGTCACTTTTTAGATCTGCATGTCGCCAAGAAATCACGGAAAGGAAAGGGTATATATAAACACACACACACATACATATATATATCATATAAATCTCTGAGTAAATAATTGAATTGAGCGAATCCCTATCGAAGTACCAAGTAATGAAATGATAGTTGATAATTATAAACAAAACCACTTTAAAATGTGTGCCACATTTAATTGTTTCCATAATTCAATGTGCAAAGAGCTTTATTTTATTCTCCAATTTAAAATCCAACTTATTTTGTGTCCTATCGTAATGAAGTAACATATGATTAGCAATATATTTTGTGGGAAATAATAAAGAGCTTTATTAATATTTCCAGCTTATTATTTCTTGAAGGAGATTCGTTAATATTAGGAATTTATTTAGAGCCACAGAGGCTAATTTAATGCTTAAATATTATTAAAATTGGTTGTAAATATTATTTTGTTTAATGCTCTCGGTTCAGTTTTAAGTTTTAAAAACTGAATAGAAGACTATTTTTAAATCTCTTCTGAAGTATCACTTAATATTATGAAAGTTGAAACAATATGTTTTCACCATATTAAAAATATTTGGCTTTACATTATGAGATGCATTTTTAGATCCACATTAGGAGATCCGTAGACATCTGAAGCAAAGTAAATTTTGACATACATAACCGTTGTGACCACATTACATTCAAAAGCAAGTTACCCATCTCAATATCATTTACTAATTTTTGCATACTTTGAATAAGCAAGAAATTTACTTTTCACCATTCAAGTTCGATCATTTTGGTCTCTTGGGAGGAGATTAGAGATTAGGTAAATTGCTTCACTGCTTCACAAAAATATTGGTTTATTTCTTTTAATGGAGTTTTGGTCGTATTCAAGTGACGAAGTTTTAAGCACTACCCGTTAATAGCTGCAAATGTCCCGAAAGTTTCTCCGTCACATCGACCAAGTTCCCCTGGTGCCAGCCAGCTCGCCGCTATTTTGTTGGGCACAAGGCCACAGGCAATGGGAGGGCGTGAGATGAGGGTTGGGTCTTTGGGATGCTTAAGGGCCTTCAGGTTACATGCGGCTCACCAATAGCCACTTGAGAATAAGTGTGACGATGATGCATAATGAGGGTGCAAATATTCGCCAATTACAATATCCTGACGAGTGCAAAATTTTTAACACAAGCAAAATTGACTTAGGGTAAAAATAAAATCGTTTCAAGTATTTGTAGGTAATTAAAGAAGACTTTTTTTTGGCATAGTGCCCAATTTACATCAATTGAAAATACTTTCCGTAAATTTAATGTAAGAATAAAGTGGACAAATTAAAAAAAAATTTTTTGCGTGACTTGAAGAGAAAAATATAACATAAAATGTCATGTTACGCCTTATTCTCAAAGCCATTCTATCCGTTGATGAGGTAAGATTTAAAATATTAACTTTATAATGGAAATAAGACTTCATATCAATAATAACTGATTCAAATTATCAAAAATAGGTATTTCGTATGCCATTATATTTTGCCAAATGCCGAAGTTCTCCAAATAAGTGACGAAAATAAGAAAAAAACAAGGTTAGGAGTATCTTAGGAGGATGGCTAAGCTAGCGTTGGAACCGTTTACGTAATTTGCAATTATCTTGGACCAAGGTGGTCACAGTAATAGGGTCACAGGAGGAGAAATTTCACTGGTCGAGGAACCATTTACAAGGAGGAAGTCAAGGGCTTCTTATTGAAGGTTTATAAAGAATTATGAAGAATTTGGTGTTGTGCGTGTTTTTGTATTTTTTGGAAACATGATCATCGAATCAGGATGGTTGGTGTAAATTGGAAGCTTTGTAAAATTGGATGTGGAGATAGAAGGAAAAGATAAAATGGAAAAAAAGTAAAACGAAGTAGACGACAAAACCAACGAAGAAATCTTTTGGATAGTAGAGAAGAAGAGATGGTTGTTGCTAGAGGTTCAAAGGAAACTCATAAGTGGGTGTATAGTATTTCTATTGACGATGAAATACTGAAGAATATGATATAGGAGAAAGATTAGGAAGAGGACAGGAATATTTGAAGAAGTGAAGGAAGTGAATGTTGCAGGAATGAATGAGAATGTGGAGTTGAAGAATAGCTTATTGTAGTGTCGGATATCAAGTTCTGTTTTGTAGAGAGTTAAAAAAGTTTATCGCCTCTTAGTATGTGCTTAACCAAAATATACCTTGACGGTACAATTCTAATAGTTAAAAAGAAATTATAGAAAAATACCAAGTGATATTATATTTAAGAAATTGAATTCCGTTATGAGAAAGTGATAAGTACCTACATTAATGAGGTGAATTTATTCTGCTATTCCCCTTCATATTCTGTCTCGAATGTTTCATTTATTTCATCGCTTTTCGAGTTATTTTACATTTTTGGGGAATATCTAGCACTATAATTAATGCAATGATAAAAAAATAAGTCATAGTAAAGAGGTTAGCGAAATAAAATCTCTTTGTTTAAGTAGGTATTTATATTACATTAACATTTATTTGCAATACATAAAATCGGTATGGGCAACATCTAATATGCTGTGATATTTTTTCCATCATTTCTGTGTTTAAGAAATAATAATATCATAAAAATCACCGTGAACATGATACGCCATGAAAATGGTGTAAATATGCTCAACTTTTCCTTTACTGAAGAGCTCGTGCCGAGTACAAGTTCGTCATCATCTCAAATCCCTGCTCATTCAGCATCATGTCCTCACTGATGGTTCACTAAGGATTGCCGAAAGTTGATGGCTGAAGTTTGAAAAAACATAGCTCTGATAAATTACCTCGATGCGCACGGGGTAAAAATACCACCCAGCAGGATCTTTATGATAAAGCCCACGATCTACGAACACATCGACGACGCGGAATGATTGATAAGACGAGACGATCCCATCAAGCGCAGAAGGAGAAGGAGCAGGAGAAGAATAAGACGAAGAGCCGTAAACGAAATGACAAGAGGCATAGGAAGGGGACGTAGAGAAGAGAACCCAAGGAAAGACAGAAAGAGAGAGAGGGAAAGAGGAGAGGGGTTGGAAGGTTGACGGAGGAACCAAGGTACGGCGAGGGGATGACGGGCGGGGAAGGGGGAGAGCTTTCGATTTGATTGATGAACTTGGGTTTGTCATTCGGGTCCTCGGTCATTCTCCCCCTCCTAGGACCAGGGCCACGTCCCAATGTGTCCGCCGGACCCCCAAAGTGACAAATGCGCGGGGCCGGGGACCGGACAATGGAAGAGAGTGGTGCAGGGGTGGAGCAACGAGGTCGGTGGGGGGGCATTGGAAGGTGCTGCCTCCTGTGAGGCGAGAGGGGGAAGCAGCTTTGCTGCTTGCTCCTGGGGCGATGGATGGCACAGGCGGCGGCGTAATCACGGCCATGGGAAGGAGAGGGGGTCCTTATTGGGGGTGGGTGGCGATGAGTGAGAGCCTGGGGTCCTGAGGGGTTTGTGGAGAGGGAGCTGGAAGACTCCTAATGGAAAAGACCGCCCTCCTGGGTCGAAACATAGCATCGGGAGAATGGGAGGGGAGATTTAATGAAGCGAATGAAAACTAGAATCGCTATGGATTTCAACACTGATTTTGCACACATGTAAGTATCTGCGACAAAAATTGTAGCATTAGGATAATGAGGCAATAGGTGATGTCTATCACCCACTCAACATAGATGTTACCTTATAGGGTGCCTCTTTTAACGTGTTTATACCACTCGTTAGGTTAGTTAAATTTCGGCAGAAATGGAGTTTTGAAAATTGTTTTACATAAGTTTGATTTTAATTACCTATTAGCTCGTTTCAAGCTTACCGTATTTTATCTTTTTAATTTTCTTGCGAGTGATTCGAATCGGCCAACAGTAATTGACATAAATAAAAGAATATTGAGGTGCGAATGGAGCAGAAGTGTAATTTGGGACAGTGATAGGAGAATTTTATAGGTTTCGATACCATATCACCTGAACAGACAACTTGGGCCCAAAAAATGAATGAAAGAGACATTTTCAAAATGGGTAGATAAAACATAAACTTTTAGGGTCAGCAGTTGCAGAATGACGGGCAGGTTGTTGAGAATAGGTGCACGGGTATGGAATGAAAGCTCACTTGAAATCAAGTATTTTTGTATAAATATGCCTGCTCGTAATCTCTTACTGATAATAAAAGTCTAGCGTTTACTCTGGATCATAATGTCTTATGAAACTAGCTCAAAATCAATGATTAAGAAATTATTCTCCAAATCACATCTCTCTATCTCTCCGCTCACACGTATTGATAGTTTGTTTGAGCCTCTATGACAATTTTAATAATTTTCATATTCATAGATTAAGCACACCCAACTATCAGTTTCACAATATGACCTCCAAAGAAATTCATATCATAAAAATTTAATGATATTAAGGGAAATAGCCTATGTGTCCACAGTTAAATTTCTTTTACGTCAGTAAAAGAGGATAAGGCAATGCAAGGACATCGTTTTCTTATTTTCTTTTTCAATAAATGAAATCAATACCTCTCGTCGAGTAAGACAAATATTGATCGGCTAGTGGCGCGGCTCACTCAATTTCAATAACTATGCTAAAGTGCTTTTAAAATACCTTAACAATACCACGTTTTCTCCGCTTAATTAACAAATGGAAACCAACTTAGTTACAAACGTTTTCCCAGTAGGCGCCAATGCTATAATAATAGTCTTTTAACAACAGTAAATCGGAGTGCAGTCCATGGTATAATATAGCACTGCCAAAAGGGCGATAGGCTCTATAGGCCTTACCTATCAAAAATGAAACAAATGAGTGGTGCGTTCTTCGAATTGCAAGTTTTAGAAACAGTAAATGGATTCAAATATAGGAATCGTCTTAATTCACATTCTCTTTTGTTAGCGAATCCGAATTCAGTCGAACCTTCGAAGTACTGAAATATTTGGAACTATTTTTTTTGTCAAACATACGGAATGCAAGAAACGGAAATTACCTTTTGCCGAGCAATGTCACTTCAATAGTGGAGGATTTGTATATCTATTCATGTCTATTTAAAAATACAGCAAAAAAGAGGCAAATTTAAAAAAAAACTCAAAGCTCGAATTAATATATTAATAATATTACTGAACGGAAACTAAAAAAATAAAAAACCGATTAAATTTGCAGAAATGCCTTAAAATGGTCAAACATAAATCGAATAAGATTTAAAGAACTCAGAAAAATCATGAAATTTTTATCAAATGGCATTTGTTTCTATTTTATCCTGTATATATTTAGTAAATCTTATTGATTAGCACCCCTAGTATACTAGATGTTCCATTTATTTAGCTTTACATCTCGCGAAATTGAGTTTATTGCCGAAAATTCCAAATTGATTCCTTCTCGTAAAACGGACATCGCACTCTCTTCCGCATGGCTACAACGTTATGTGTCCCCTCGCCAAGTCAGCTATTTCAACAATGTTGGGTATTATGCATGCCTCTATACAATGTGTACATTCAAAATTAAGCCATGAATGCAGGATAGCTTTTAAAGTTAAGGGCCATTGTGTTGAAACGTCCCATTACGAATGCAAATCAAGCTCACAACTGAAACAAGTTTAAACAAATGTAAAATCCAGGTTGAATACCAGATGGCACGGCGAGAATATTTCAAAAATTTCTTCTTAGCTGGAGGTTTCCATGCATCGGATCCACAATATTCTTAATAAAACAAATGTTTCATAAAAAAATATCTGCCACCGTTCAATATCCAGCCTAACATATACCAGTCAATTCGCCTTTAAAAAAAACTATTTCCATATTTTCTTCAACTAAGAACATAGTTTGTCTCAGGGGAAGCTGCTAAAGTCAATTAATAATACACATTTTAAATTTATTCTATGCCGCTCTCTATTCCTGACCTCGTTTCTGCTATTGTATCACGCATCCCACTTCACTATTCGAGCGCTACCTCACTCACATTATTCTCCATCCTCTTGTTAACGATCCTGTGTACCAGCTTGGGTGCATGTGCAATCAAACTTATTCACATGTAGTCTCACATATTGTCATATAGTCCTCTATACAGGGTTATCCCATTTGAGCATGGGTACTAATCTGAGCTGACAAAATCTTACGGCAAAATTCCTCTTTTTAACAGCTACAAATCAGGCCAAAAAATATTTCCTCCAAGGTTTTCTTAAATCCATAAGAAGTCAGGAGGGAATGTGATTAATCCTCACCATCTTCTTTGATTCAATTTTTTTAATGCCCGTCTATCTCGATCTACGGGTGAAAGTCTCACGGACGTGAATAATAATGTGTATGAAGTTAGCACTAGTGGACAAAGACAAAAATACAGAAACCCAAAAAAAGGAAAGGAACTCTCTAGGTTTCAAACTTTCGGGGGGTCCACACCACCTTTCTCAAGAAAAAACGAATCGGAAGAAACAGAAGATCTTCCGATGAAGACGGAGGTAAATTCCGTCGAAATAATTAAGAAGTAATGTGTAAGTGTTCTTTTTATTTGTTCTTATATTGTTTGTTGCTATCCAAGTTTTTATTCCACACTTCCGTGTTACTTCAACGAAATCATATATATATATATATATATATATATATATATATATATATATATATATATATATATATATATATATATATATAAACAAACACACACATATTTGTTTAATTTTCAATTTTCTGTTTAAACAGAAAGGATCCAGGAGAGATGGAACGAATATGTAGAAGAACTGTATGGTAAAAAACTTTGACCAAAAAAGGCAGAAAAGGAACATGACGTAGAGGAAGATAGCTTAGGTCCAGTCAAACTCGACGATGAGATAGAAAGGCATTGATGGAGATGCAATCAAATAAGGCCGTGGCGGTATATAACATTCCTGCTGAACTACTAAAAGGTTTAGGAAAATGTGGTAGGAAGTAAGATTATGGGCTGATTTTTAGCATCCAGAGAAAGGAATCCGGCCGGAAGACTGTGAGAGATCACTTTTAGTTCCTGTTCCGTAAAAGATAAAGGCTATATTCTGTGAGGACTACAGAATAATAAGTTTGATTTCCCATGCAGCTTCATTGGTTCTCAAAAATCATCAGCAAAAGGATGGAGAGCAAGGCAAACAATTACTGAGGGGATGATCAGTTTCGGTTCATGAAGCGGAGAGGCACGCGGGATGCCCTTGCAGTAATGAGATCACTAAGCAAGAGGAATGTAGAATACAATCTGGACGTATATCCCTGTTTTAAAGATTTCAAAAAGGCGTTTGATAAAGTTAATTAGGAAAAACTAATGAGTATATTGCAGAAAATAGGAATTGGATGGAGGGACAGGAGGCTAATCCGAAAACTGTTCAGACCGCTCAGGTGCGAGTGGGGAACGGAGAGCCCGGATGGGCAGTGTGAGGAAGAAGTGTAATGCAGGGTTGTCATTTGCCCCAGGTGCCGCTCACCACATGTGTGGAAGAAATGATTAAAGAAGCATGGGAAGATCTGGCGGTAGGAAAGAAAGTCGGAGTGGAATTTGTAAAATCTTTTACGTTTGCTGATGACCAAGCTTTAGGTTGTCAGTCAGCTAAGCAGTTGCAAGTATTGCTAAGAGGTTTGGACATTCAGTGCGATAGATATGGGATGATAATCAATGTAAATAAAACCAAGGTTATTTGATTTTCTAGAGAGAAAAAGGCTAAGCTGAACATTAAAAATAGGAGGGCAAGAACTAGAGCGGGTAGAACAGTTTACGCATCTCGTAAGTCTCTTGGACCAACACGGTCAAAGCAGTACGGACGTAGAGAGAAGAAATGCGCTAGGCGAAGAGGTTTTTACAAGGAGGAGGGAGTTGATGACAGGGACATTGAGTAAGGATATTAAGAAAAGACTCGTGAAAACTTTGGTATGGAGCGTAGTTATGTACGGCGCGGAAAGATGGTCACTGAGCTGGGGGTTAGACGTAGATGGGAGGCTTTTGAAATATGGTTGGGGAGAAGGATTGAGGAGGTGGAATTGATCGACAGGAAAACAAATTAGGAAGTACTTGGTATGGTGGGCGAGGAGAGTGGTGTTTTGGTTGACATTTTTAGGGGGCAGGAAAAAATGGATGAACGGCGTATTGCTTAGAAGTGGGTTGTTAAAGACTGTAATAGAGGGAAGAGTGTTAGTCAAAAAAGGAAAGGGCAGGAACACGATAGGTATATTGGACTGTATGAAGCGAGGAAGGAATTATACTGAGATGACGACGAACTTGATATAGAGTAGGTTGCTGGATTGTGTTTTTTTAGGTGTCCCAAAATATTTATTTGGGAGTTGTGTACATGCACAACCTACCTTAACCGGTAGATTCTTTATTAATAATAAAATACATATCTATGCATTTTATCCATCTCTTTTGGATTTTATATGAATCAGTCTATAGTTTTCTAGAGTTGTTTTTTATTGTCAGCACTTATTTTCCCTTTTTCTTACCTCACATTGCTTTACCTTTCCTTTGCAGTGCACTAATTGCACCCATTTGTAAACTTTTCATGTCTTCTTTAAATTCAAACCAAAATAAAATTTTGATTCAATAATAACGCTAAACATTTAATGCTGACATGCATCAAATTTTTGTTTGATTCAAAAGGGAATCCTTCGGGTAATTTTTTGCCTCATAATTCATAAAAAAAAGCTTTTACTACCATGCATATTATGATTAGTAGTATTATTTTACTACGGAATATAAATCCAATATATTACCAAGTCAGCATTTTCCACGATAAAATATTAAACTTGCGATGAAAATTTGAAATATTGCATTAGATTGATAGATGTGATATTAACGCAACACATGCTGTCATAAGCGCGAGTCAAGCAAACGCAAAACATATGGCGTTATACTAAAACCTTCCCCTGCTTTCAATTTTGGTTTATTTTTCTTTCAAAAGGTGGGGTAGGTACTAATCATGATACATCATAGTTTTTGTCTACCAATCAGCTAAGTCATGCTATGGGATGGTTTTTAATTTCACCAGTTTAAGCTTCACCTTGTGGTCATGGCAATTTCCCAAGTTCGTTAAATGAATGTCCGTAACTTTGCTGATTTGAAGGAGGTTACGTGGGTGAAGTCTCAACAAGAGAACGAGACTTGATTCGATCCATTGCTATTTTTTACGAGAGATGTGTTTAATTTCATATCCAAACGTATAGCAGCTTTAGGAAATGTGAACGTGACATTAAAGAACTTACGTTCATTGAAAGGAGGAGAATAGATATACCGGCATATTCGCTATGAGCATTTTTTTCGTGCATGAAAAATTAAAGCAAAAAGAAGCCGTAGAGAGGTGGGAGTAAAAATTTCACCCGTTTGAGACGTTTTGAGAAGCAGAGCGCATAGCCTGACCCTTTGAGTTCTCCGGTGTCTGACGGAAAAACATCTGAAGGGGATGGGAAGGAGGGAACAACACACAAAAAAAGTGAAGAGAGGGGGGTCCGAGGAGGAAAGCGTCGGAGAGCGAAGTGCCATGGCTATTTTTGGCGGGTAATGGAAGCGAAATGCAAGTGCATGAGTCTTTGCCCTGAAGGAAAGGAAGGGCCGTGACGCGGCGGATAGGCCGGAGAGGTACGAAGAGGGCTGGCGGCGAGTCGGGAGAAGGTGGGAGGGGTGTAGTGGAGGAAGGAGTCAGGATTATGTGAGCAGGAAGTGGAGGGAAGGTTAGCAGGAGGGAAGGGGCGATCCGTGGTAAGGGATAGCCCGCGGCAGGTCAAACTATGGCCCTGTCAACACGCCACCGTCTTCGGCTAGATTTGAAGGCACGATGCGGTCGGTTGGCGGTGGGCGAGGAGTCTTGGAGGTCATAAGGAGGATTCGACGAGGAGGGCCCTACGTGGAAGGGGGCTGCTTCGGAGTAAAGACGCAGCAGAGGGGAGTTAAATAGGGGTGGGGTGATAAAGAAGGTGAATAAGGCGATGTTATTCGAAGGCGGTGAATAAGTGCGCTTGTTATTGAGGGGCATAAAACTGGTGCCTTGGAAAAATGACCCCACTCACATTATCCTTCGAAAATCTAGAAGTCTGGGTTGGGGAGCATCGAACAGTGAATACTGTGGGGAAGTTCAATGGGTACGTTTGACGAAGAAAAAGGACGATTTTAATGCAAAAGAACCTATACTACTGAACCAGGAAGGAAATAATGTTGACCATCGCTAATTTAAATATAAAATTACAAAGATTTATCCCAAAATTTTCAGCATTAGGCATTAATGGGTAAATAAATCATGGATATCCATAATTAAAAAGGATGGAAAGCAGTTTTTGATTATCTATACATGTCATTTCGGTTTAATACAACTACCGTAAAGATGGTGGATGGCAACAGAAACACACTAAGAATTAGTTCAGTACTCAGACCTTTATTCTGATGTTTAAAAATATGCTTGCCTTTCCAGGTGGTCGACGAAATGATTTCCGACGGCAGATTGCCTTAAGGATATTTTAGACCTGAATATGCAGAAAATAAAATGTTTTCATTCTGAAAAATATGTTAATTTATCTTACACTCAATTGATAGAGAATATATTTTGTATTAAAAGGAAAATATTCAACTTCATTTTTGAACAACCCTAGAAGTAGAATAAAAGAAGAAGAAGTAGAAGAAGTAGAAGAAGTAGAAGAAGAAGAAGAAGAATAGAAGTAGAAGAAGAATAAAAGTATTATAGCGGTACCAAGTTGGTTCGTTAATGTAATTTCTTTATAAAAAATGAAGTGGTTAAAAAGATACCTAGATTATATATTCCTTTGAAGCTTATAGAGGGCATATTATGAAATAAATAAAAAATTTAACCTCGGGTTCGTAACACCAAACAAGGGTACGTGAAAGTAACACATGCTTAGACTTCCTTAAAGGTACATGACAACTGAGTGCTCCTGAGATACCAAGACCATGGCATAATACTCATTTGGTAGATTGCACCACCAAGATTAGTATTACCAGCACCACTGATACAGTAATTGATATGGGTACCGTCATTGACAGATTGAAGTACTCGCTCTTCTCTCGCACGATACGCACAATAACAGTATTGACAGTAGGGACAAGAATAAATTTAATTACAGACATACGAGGCATATTGGAAAAAGGAGGGCTGTTTTCTCATAGTTAAGGTACATGATGTAGTGCGGAGTGGCAGACCCAGTATCCAAACCAATGATATAATTGAAAAATGGGGCAAGAACTTTGATCTAATCAACGACTGACGATCGATGATAAATGTTATCTTGGTAAACTCAGCACTACTTACAAGGTTATGACGGAAATGTTCTGGTATCATAAATTGAATACAATGTGGGTATCAAAAATGCTTACCGACCAAAAGAAAGAAAATTTAGTGAATGAGCGTTTTTGGACTGAAATCGACGGTATCGACCTTACACCTATCGGCTATTCCCTCTTCCTGCACTTGAAGATCACGCTATGAGGGGCAACTGTATGAAGACGACGAGGGACTTAAAACAACAACTGGCTCAATTCACAGGCGGAGAATTTTAATTCTGAGGAATTTAAGAAACTGATGCAGCGTTACGAAAATTTCTTAAAAGTGAATCGCGATTATGCAGGTAAGTTATGTAAGTTTTAGGAAACCAAAACTGTTTATAGAAACTTTTTATAACGAATATAATTTTTTTGACCAAACGGCCCTTACTCTTCGAATACACAATGTATATTTAGTCAATCATTCTGTGTATGGAAATGAACTAAATTATATTCAAATGTGCAACTGAACTTCAGAACAACTGAAGTTCAGAATATATTGCTAATGCCCTACCATCTTCCGCCACACGACATTGCGGTGATTTGTGGGGCATTGTGCGGATATATTGTGCTGGCTCTCTATATAAAAATAAATAGCTATTAACCTTAACACGATGCATGCTTCTCGTAATTAACCTTTTCGGTTAGACTTTTTCACTGATATTCAAGCAAACGAATTTTCAAATTTCACTCATATACGAGAAATTACGGTTTCAGTCAACGCTTAATCATTTCTAGTTATCCGGACAACAGACAGAAAAAATTCCAATTTACAGTTACATACAAAAAAACTCCAATGGAGTTTAAATACACATATTCTTTTCATAGACTGTTACATTGTCTTACATCTGGTAAAATCGTTTTGGGAAGATTTGAAGACTCTTTATGAAGTTAATATTTTAATTTTATCCTCAAAATCTGAGATTGTGTCGTATGGCATATTTTTAAGAGAGTGCATTAAAATTACCCAAGATTTGGAAAAATATTACAAATAATTTGGTGAAGTACAGTTCATAGGACCACCAGTAACAGGGAAACCTTTAAGAATCCAATTAATTGAACCAAAAATAATCACGGATGAGATCTAATTGTTCGTGGAAAAAATTATCGATTCCAAATGAGTAACATTACGGTCGATGGTCACACCATCTACTTAAGATTGACGTCCATGTTCCCGTAAAATATTACCTTGAGATGCCTGAAACTCATTGACAATAAGAAATTATATTTCTTCCCAAATTCAACGTTATTGCCATTTCCTCACTGATTTGTAATGAAGTGTAGTAAAAAACCCTTTCGTCCCTCTCCTCTCTAGAACTATATTCGACTAACTGGCAAACTCAAATATAACGTCTAAAGCGGAATAGATACATAAGTCAGTCCCAAATGTTTCTACCGTCTCCAAAGCACCTTCCACCGCACGCCATCCTTTTGACCCATTTGTTGGTTAATCCGAGGAGGGTCCTCTTTTGGCGCCAGAGTGATCCCTAACTATGTTCATATATAATTTATCCACAAACTCAGACCACTAACCGCCTTCTCAGCCAATATGCAGCAACACTTCTATGAAACAATTCCACGTAACGACGACCCCTTTCCTGTTACCAATCTTGGAAACAATTGGAATTGATGGGCGAGTCATCTCAAGGACCTGCCTGTTTCTGAAAGAGAATTTTTTAGAGCAGCATATGAAGTTTGAAATTGCTTGATATTTTTTTTAATACATAAGGAAAATGAGGACAATATTTCAGCTGACGAAGGTGATGAACTGATTTTGAGAGTGTTATTTTTGGTAACGACTTCTTTAATGCGAACCTACAAATAATCATCAATAAGTGGCAATGATAAGGGAAACACTATGCTCAAAGATGATGGATGGATTTTCATCTTGAGTGTTAACGGTGGCGCTACGTGTTGGCCTCCCCGATTCTACCCTTTCCACACGAAGTTCTCTCAAACTTTCTGTTGGCGTGGGAAAACTAGCGGCAATTTCCGGACTATCCTTTCAAAATGTTTCGACAGAGATTGCTTCAAAAGAGTTGATACTGACCTTCCCCACGTTGCGTTCTGGTGAAGAGATGGAAGTTTGTTTGGGGCAAAGAGGATAAAGTGAACATAACCGTGAGATTTTTTCAAGCTGTATAGAACTAAATGCGACTATCTCTTTCCCTCAAGTATTTCATCAAATCAAGCGATTATACCAAGGTTAAAAATTGGGCCCATACTCGTATAAATTGCTTTAATAAGCCTTATGAGTCGATTTCTACAGTGGTTTAATTTTTAAGAAGTTGTCAGGATAGCATATTACTAAAATATATATTAATTCAGTAACGATTAAACATATCATAAAGTTTATTTATTATTGCTTTACGATTTTTATTGCGGTTAAAAAATTATAAATGGAATTACGCACAGCTAAATTTAGGAAATACTATATTATTATGAATCAGTCTTATTTCGCTCAATATCGCCATTCTCTCATAATGCCAGTTTTAATCATTCTGCAACGATATCAGAGTTAAAAATCATTCGCCTTGACCGGGAGCCCCGGTCAAGGCGAAAGATTTTTACGCATGATTTTTACCTGCAGCTGTATTGTAAGGTGCATTTAGCAGATTACTCCGTTAAAAGTACCCTTACAGCATCACTCACAGTCTCTTGTAATTTCAATCATTCCATTCATGCTCATCGCTAAGTAGTGAGGCCAAACCTCAATTTTCTCTCTTCCCTATTTACTGTCGATTTACTGCTATCCCTGAATATCTCGACCATCCAAATTGTCCCTCTCATTCATATTTCCTGAATTAATTACTTCTCTTTACGCACCGTAACCAAAATACCTTCACTTTGATCTCCATCCCGTGTCATTATCCTTACTTGAATTCGCCTTAATCTCGAAAAACAGTAATGTACGCCTTCTTTCCTCAATAACTCAGCTTTGAAACCTTTGAACGTAAAACTACAGTTAAGGGTTAATTAATAATTTTTTGGCTCTAGCTGAAATAGCTACAGCCCATTATTTCAACTTCTGTCAAACTCTACTTTTCTAAAATATGTTTCCTGATGCTCCTAATACAAAGGCTATCATCGGTTGTAGTGCTTAAAAATTATGGAAATGTTACACTCACTCTGATATGTGTCCTGCTTTATTTTCCTAGCATCATTTAATCTCATTGCTGTCATTTTATTTTTTCATTCACAGAGAATGTGCTTTATATTTACCTCTGGAATGCTATAACTCCTAACTCGCTCCCTTAAAGTATAATGAAGGTAGGTGATTTACATTAGAAATATTAGTAATGAACAACCATCCAGCTTTACCTATAGTAATAGCAATATGATTTCGACAAGCGCTTGCTAGAGTTGACGACAATTACGATAGTTGTTATTTGCGCCATATGGCCATTAGTCAATAGTTCAAAACATTAAAGTCAATTATCATTATCTGAGATTATTAAAAATTCAGGCATGTTAATACCTATATGACATTTGGTTACCTATATGACATATGGTTTTTGCATGCGGTTTTTTTTTCTTTTCTAAATTACGGGTGGTGTACTAACACCCCCCGCCACACGCCCTTGCGGCGGTTTGCGGGGTATTAAGTAGATGTAGATGTAGAATACCTTTATTTGTAGCTATTCCGCAAATCGATAGATTCGATGCTCAAAAATTTTGCCCTATATTGCGAATTTCAAGGACCTTAACTCCATAATACTATGCACAATATTTGGCTTATACGAGTAGTATAAGCCAAAAACTCGTAGTATATCAATGCCAAAGAATGATATTACCCACCAACTATAGTTATCTAGTGCTAAAAACATGGCGTTACCTTGTATTTTATACTCCTACAAAAACTTCAAGCCAATTCTAAGCGTACGTCAAATATTATTCACTGAGACCAGCTATTTAACTTACGCGAAGTAACACAGGCACGAAGAAGGCAATAATAAGACCGCTCGCAAAGATATCTCGCTTCTTGATATTGCATTCTATTTTGGAAAGCCATGGGCAAAAAGATCCTATCAGGCATTGAAAGTGGTCAAAAGGGCGATGGCTTTAACTATCTTTCCAATTTATCAACAAAAAATTCCTCGCTTTCGAAGGAATAAAAAACTACCAGGGCATGAAAAAAAATAGCAAGAAAGAAATTCTGCTCCCTTTTCACCACGCTCCAGGCTAAGCA
>NW_027286595.1:0-19449 GCF_022747635.1 Hetaerina americana | reverse complement strand
CTAACTGATTCGGCCCTCTTTAGTGTCTTCTGCTATGCTGCTACTCTCGATTCTGCTTTCCCCAAGAACCTCATGTGATGACCTTTCCTCTCTCTCTCTGCCGAGTACGACACAAGGTCCATCGGGCCGGGTTATCCAGTTGCCAGGACTCAAAATGACGTTTATCTCGTCATAATATGGTCGTAATATAAATAATTAAGGTGGTTCCCCGGGCCTTCTTCATCTATGTCTCACGAAAAAAATTTGTTCTAGCTCTAGTGACTGATTTCAGTTTTTCTGACGATAAATGGCATGGTAGAGCAAAATGAATATACCTCACAGTGATAACGCCATCTTTACCAATGAATAACTGAGATCTTCTCGATTTTCGGCCGAGTGCTTTAAAAAATTAAAATACCGATGAATCCCTATATATACTATTAATTACTGGCGTCAGGCATCAGTAAGCGTAAGTGGAATACAACTTTAAATCAACTGCCAGTTGCCAGCCAGTTCCATGCAAAAGGGAGACCGTTTTCAGTCGCATCTCATTCATGTATTTCACGTGAAAGCAAATTTCGCCGTCGTTTCGTCTTACTTTAGTATGATAACGGTCCTCAGCCTTTTCACGACTAAGAACAAGCTCTACATGAACGCGCGTCGGTCTAATTACTATCCGAGGGAATAAATTAGCCGCGCACGGATTGAATCGTCCCAACCTCTTTCCATCGCCTCCTCAGTCTTCCGCGCCGTTCCCTTTCATCTCTGACCACTACAGACCTCTCAACCTGAGCAAATGCCGCATCGGAGCGGCGGCGCCATTAATCAACCACTCGACACTATTGTTTCCAAGGAAATGGGTCTCATCCCTGCTGCTCCTCCCGAAATTCAGGCGCCACTAGAGTTGCGAGACACCCTCACCGTCCTTCCGGGGGCGCCGCGCCTACCCTTCAAGGGCATGCCGCTTCCGGCTACGAGTACCGTCGAGGGGTGCGGCCCCTGACGGATACCACGCTGCCACCGCCAGCACGAGTGGCCGGAGTTAGACCGTAGACGACGTACACATTGCCCGTTATCTTAACGAAAACTTAATTTGCTCCGATCCAGAACGCGAAATTCAAATTTTTGCTGGAGGTTGAAAATTTACAAAAACTACTTGAAAAATGTGATAAGTAATTTACTATTGGCGTCATTAAAAGTAGTCTGCTTAACAAATGTAGGCTTTGGACGGATCCTATCATATGAGTAGTGGATTTTCTTTTCTTTCTGATGTAACTCAATGGCACGGATCTATCCTTACAAGGCATATAATCACGGAGGCCTCCCTTACATTCTATCTCCGTGACTCTATGCCTGCTGGTGCTCCCCTGAATGAGCGCATTCCTAAAGGATCATGGGCGTAAACCTATGTTCATCTTCCTTGCGCTTTGGCGACCCCTCAACTGCTCTCTTACCTGCAGGCGGACCGGGTTTGCCATTTGGCTCGGTCATGCATTGCATCGTTAATACTCATTTTAGCACCCTCCTGTCTTCTATTCTAGCCACATGACTAGTCCAAAGCAGGCGTTGAATTTGGGTGAACTTTATTCCTCCTTTCTTCGTTATTTCATCTGATTATGAGAACCTCTGATGTGATTTGCATCTCCATGCAATGGTGGAATTTCCCCTTCTTACTTTTCAGTTCTGCACGACGCGCCTTTGACGTGCGAATTTAATTCACATACCAATGGGTAGTGTGCGAGGTAAATGATCACTTCTGCATGACGTGTCTTGTCATGGTGGAGGCCTGTTGTATAATTAATGGTTTTGGTTCAGTTTTACTCCCTTTATTTTCGAAGAAAATAGCTAATTTATTTGGTGAATTATTCCTTGTCATGAATTAAGTCTTTCTCAAGCATGTATACAAATTTTCACACTACTTGATAGCTTTGGTAAGATTTTTTGTTTTGGTGGATTGCGGGGTAATTTTGTCGATGTTGATTATCTAGATATAATTTTCCGTGACAAGTCCCAGAATTTTTCACAGTATCTTCCTGTCGAAGCAATCAAATCCTGTCACGCCTTCTTTGTCATAATTTAGTTGTTGCTTTCGTAAGTTACAAGGGGTCTAATGATTTCACTGGTAATTTTGATGGACACTATGCGGGTACGGCTGTGCGAAATGGGCTTTTTTGGCAAGGGTAATTTTTCTGCGGGGAGTTTGACGATGATGAATGCCCTGGACACATATCAACATAACAGTGTGCTGAAAACGTGTATAAAGTGAGGCACATGCTATATTCTGATTGACCTTAAAGTGTCAGGATGTTAGCAGAAGAGTGCAATGTTTAGAAAACCACTGTGCATTGCATTCTTACCGAATTTAGCCATGGCAAAGGTGTACCAACATGGTCCCCAAGGTTCTGTGAGAAGGCTGACTGTGTTACAATCTTTCCTTGGAACTCTTCGACCACGGTGTAAGAGACTTGAATTTTTTTAAATAGGCGGTTAGTGGTGACAAGACGGGTCTTTGAGTACCACCCAAACACAACCACTTCGAGTACCATGTTGGACCACTGAATCATGCCAAAGAGGCCATGGCGAGGTGCCTAAAAGAGAGTCCTCTTGATGCTTTACAGCAAGGATACCACACCGGGAGGAGGCACTAGCATTGGTGTGTCAATACATAAGGGGTACTCTTATGAAGAAATTTAGGTATTTGTACTTTTATCTGCAATACATTTATTTCTCCAGATTTATTGCATTTATTTTTAGAAGATATCGTGTACATTATAGACATCGATGTCATATTTACACGACTGACGCAGGATTCATTTAATTTTTAAAATGTGATCATTTGTGGACCTGCCACTTAGGGATCCCGTTTAATACTCACTGACGGTATTCTCTGAGGGGCTGAAGTTGTGGTTGATAATACATTTTAATATTTTATGTGTTTGAAGAGAGGAATTTTTCATTACCTGCCTTAAATCATTTACTTCCTTAGTTCTTGGGTCTCAACCTGCTTTCGTGCCATCAGGAACGTCTACACCTCCTCTTCCCAACGTCTTCTCTTCTCTCTCGCACCCGTCAGCACGTCACTAACTCCCGGGGTCTCCTCCTCCCAGCGCTCCTCTCTCTGCCTCATTCCAATTTCATCAAACACCTCCTTCTCTCCTCCCGGCGTACTGAAAACTTGGTTTACCGTCTTCTACCGCTCATGACTTATTTTCTCCCATCCTCTTAAACATCTCGAAAACCTTCTTATCTACGCTAACCTGCTTGCCTCAAAGTTGCATTTTGTCTTTTCTAATCCATTTTAAACTTTTTGCAAGAGTTTCCTTGATCTCGTTATTGACGTGCTTGTAACGAATTCTCTTCTTCTTGGAAAAGCTTCCTTCAACGAAGATATTATAATATAATTAGTACTAAGTCCGTCTTTCTCGAAAACACTGGCCAGATATGTGAACTGTTCATCCTGTTCTTTTCTATTCCCTCTTATATTTATTTTCATTTAGATATCTGGAAATTCTTGCGGTTTTGAAATATCTATTAGTTCACTTTTTATCTTCCAGGGGATACATTTAATTCAATTTGTGAATGAAGATAGTACTGTGACAAGTTACGGTAAAAGGGAAGTCTAAAAAGCTGTTGGAAATATAAAAAATCTGCCATAAAAAATTATGTCTTCCACTTTCTATGAACCTTTTTCTCTCCTTTTGTGCTACTAATAAGTTTCATTTTCTCATCAAAATTTTAACACTCAACTCATTTTAACACTCAATTTGACATGCTAATTTTCTAACAGACGATTTGAAATTTGCCACTACTATTTTACGCAATACTTTGAGCCTTGTCGCATCAATTTTATCGCATTCAAGCTGTGCACTAAAAATCTCAGGAAGCGTGTTACTAAGTTTTTAGTGATCATGGAACTCGAAAGTTCAAGTTCAATTGTAAATTCTGCATTGAATCTATTGTTACAGTTATTGTTCATCTTTGCTTGGCCTTGTTTTCATTTATTGATTAAATTTGGATCCAGTACACTTACAGTCGTATTCTAATTTTTTAACTAGTCATTATCAGGAAGATGTGCAATTAATGGATCTACTTTGAGTTGTATTATGCCTGAAGTTTTTTTATGCAGTTTTATGTATACCTGTATCTACATGAAATATGTTCTTGATTTTTCCAGCGACTAGATTTTACCCACGTTACAATAACTTAATAATTTCTTTTCAACTGCCATATTGAGCTCAAAATGCTTTCTCATATTTCATTTTAGTTTATTAATATTGCTAAATTTGTTTTTTTTTTCTTTTTTAATTTCAGGTGAGTTTTCCAGTATAACAGCCCATTCTTGTGAGTAGAAAACTAATGAAAAACCTTAGATTCCTATCCATAATTTACTATCAACAAAATTCAGATATAATGATGGGAGATATATTTTGAGCTTTTAGGATATAATTTGGGTGAATTCTTCTCGGGTCTTCCACCGGGTCAATGGCTCCATAGCTGCCGACGTTTCGATTCCCGACTCGGTCATCGTCATCAGGGCTGATTGACGATGTGCTTGACGATGGGTATCAGTGATGACGATGACCGAGTCGGGAATCGAAACGTCGGCAGCTATGGAGCCATTGACCCGGTGGAATACCCGAGAAGAATTCACCCAACTAATACGCCGGGAAAGCACCAGATCTTTCTAGATATAATTTAATATAAATGCATCATTGTTGCACTTAAGATTGATGGAAAAATGAATTTGGACGATGTAAGAATGAATTTATTACTTTACATAATTAAAGTTAACTCTTTTTGCATAAATTATTATTTTGGATCGACAGTTATTTTACAATTTTTATCGGATCATAGACCTGTAGAATAAAACTATTCTTACATGAATGGTACTTCGGTTTACGGTAGCAATGAGATGCGAACACATTGAAAGCTGTAACTGATTCAAAAGATTGAAATGAATCCAAAAACTGATAACTAATGTTTAAGACGTATCACCTGCCCCCATATAAAAGGCAGCTACTGGAAAAATTTAAAAAAATATATTTTCATTATCCGTGTATCAACGCCCTTTGGTACATTCCTTCTAAAAGAAAATATTTCCTCAGAAAGGAATTTCCCAAGAAGGGTAAATCGAGGAAAAGAGGGGTGATTTTGTCATCCCAATAAATATTTTTTGATTGCAATAATAATATAAAATTAAATAATCACAATTACTCTTTATATTTTCACTCTGAGTGGGTGTCTTCATGCATAGTTTCTGGCATGGTATTTGTGCGAAGATATTTTGAAATGTGTATCTTCAACCCATCAACGGGAATCTGAAAATAATAATAATAATTTGGAAATATTTGGACAAGATTGAAACTGAGGTATTCTCTTCTTCCATCTAACCTATCGTCAAATACGTTCAAGGTAAATATAATTTCATTTGAGTGCTAAATATAACCAAAAAGAACTAGATAATGACAACAAGTTAACAAAAAAAATATGCACGAGTACAAGGACTGTGTAAATATATGCAATATTGTGGGAAAACGTAAGAAATGAGGATTTTATCCTGGACGAAAAAACGCTCTGCAGAAAAACCCCCACACATGAAGGGGAGCGTGAAAAAACCTGCGAAAACCTTCCATGATCGAAAAATATCGTGCCTTGCTATGGCTAATAGATGGCTGTAGTTCTTCATTATTAATATAAAATATTTTTATAATTATCATTGATTTAATTATTTTGAATATATACGTTTTGCACACAAATTTTCTATGACGCAGGTATCTATTGGAGCACTTGTGAAATGCCATCCTTATGATAAAAATTAAATTAAAAAATATGAATACTGCTTCGCATTAAACATATACGGTGATCGAATTACAAATGGTTCCTTTAATCATTTCACGCTTTCTCCTAAGTGGGGACATTCTATTCTTTCCCTTCAAAATTTCGTAATACTTATTGACGTCAAAACCCCTAGGAACATTTTGCGAGACGATAGCTACGTTTGCGTTGTGGAAAGTTCGAAGAAATTTATTCGTGTATTTAAGTGTGCAAAATCATATTGGAACCGTTCCAGGATATTGCATTAAAAATAATGTGTAGTAAAGAATATACGTTTTTTGGAATATCTCTCTAACCTCAAAACAACGAACCTTTCCCCGTCGTGGGTCCTATAACTGCTTCTCTGACATTTCTGCGCTCTCCGAATGGTAAACCTATCATTTTCGATTCCCGATCTGGAAGTTTTTCTTTTATATTCTTTTTTTTTGATCTCCGAAAAGGCAATAGGAACGCTCCGCCAAAAGATAATGCTGGGTATTTTGAAAGGTGAACAAAAATTGTGAAGCGGATAATATCCAATCGATCACAGGCGCATTACACGTAAAGATTGGAATTGAAGATTTGGAGAATCGTCGGGCGCAATTACAGCCGAGCAAACGATGAATAATTGCTGGGAAGATAAGGAGACAGCTTTAATAAAATAGCGAGACATTGAGAGCTTTCGCTAGCGGGAGATGTACTGGAAGCGTTATAAAATATGAAGAGTTTCCATTGCTAACAAGATTTTTCAATTTCTTCCATCTCAGTAAATAAATGAATGGATACGTTTCTGTTACAAACTAAATATGCAGTTTCACGTGTCTTAGAGATTCATAATTTCGTTTAAGTAATAAACCTGAAGTTTAATTCGCGTAATTTCAACATCCTTCATATATTTGCAGAGTTCCCCGAACAAGAAAGATTACGATGGCTTGTGTACCGATGTTGGATGAAAATTATCTAATTAAGTAAAATTAATTTATTCAAATAAATAAATCACAAAAGTCATTTATATCTAAGTTCCATATTTATATAATGAATAGAATGAAAAAATTAATGTTCTGTAAATTAACAAATTCTCTTTGAAAATGGAAAGCAATATGTATAATTAATACACTATTGTCAGAATCGAATCATCGAGAGAAAGACGTTTTCAAAACAGCATGCATTGGGAAAAATTTAATGATATACTAATTTAATGCAATACCCAAGGCCACTAAACAATTAAGATAAATGTGTAAGCAAGCCATTTGCATAGATACTATTATGCTAACAGAAATTGAAATTTAGAATTTAATTAGTCTTAATTTGCAGGTGAAAAATAGTCACCACCGATAAGGTTTAATAATTAAAAAAATGGTAGCCCAAGCCTGGTTTAATTTTTCAGCCGTTTTTTGAGCTGTTCGCGGTTTATTATAATGTGGAACTTTGACTGCATCCCCTTTCTCTTTAGCTAAACAATATGAGACTCTATGGCATCTTTCAGCAATGGAAGAGAAACTTTTTCAATAAAGAACAATGTTTTCTCGCAAGAATGTGGGACCACCATTCCCAGTATATTTTGCGAATTCCTCGCCGTTTTGCTACATGCCATGTGGGAAATTCCATATATTCCCGTGCGTCAGGATTCCTGTCTCCCCGTTTTCAACAAGACTTTTCCAGAAGAAAAATGGCCGAAGGGTTTCGGGATCTGAATCAAAAGACAAAAGGCCTCTCGCATCGAAGAAACGCGCACGCTATGAAGTCGTGCCGGGGTGTGCGGGTGGATTTAGCTGAAGTTCTCTATAGCATAGGGATGATATTAGTTATATTTTACTATAGTAAAAACAAAGTTGTTCAAGGGAACGCAGGGCACTGAAGTGAGAGATGCTCTTTTAGGGAAGACGTGGAAATGGAATCGCTGTTGTTTGAGTAGCTATTGGAAATGATATGGAACAATGCCAGCTATCCATTTCATTTCCATTTGAGTATCAGATTTGAAAATTAGAAGATGTATGTATCGCCGTTTTAAGTAATATCGCGAGCTTGTTGAAGGTATCGAGCAGTCGTCATGAGAGCGTTTTGGGCGGGAGGGGTTGGGGTTGAGGGCTTGGGGGAGTGTTGTGGAATGCAGCTCGCAGTTGCGGCGAATAGCCAGCGAGGGTAGTTCTCCCCAGATTTTACGCGTCAAAGGCTGCTGCTTTCGTAAAGCCAAAACTTCTGAGTACGTTCTCTGCCTCTTTAGATTTCGAGCTCTCACCGTTATATTACGTCAGAGAGTTCAGCAAAACGGGATAACTCAATGGACTCCGCTGCCAAATTTAAAAGAAGATATAATTTCCAGCGGGATCAAAAAAAAAACTAAAAATACCAATATTTTGTTATTCCTGCAATCTGACGCCTATTTTCCAACTTAGCTGTGTCGGTTCTCAATCGTTTTCAGCCCTATCTCGTAAATGGTTGGAAGACACCTCGGACGTCAAATGATCGCCTCAAAGCCATGACAAATTCGATTTTCTCGCACTAATATGGCGACATTTCGAAACGTACGTACTGTCTCTCCAGTGATACAGTAATTGATGGTCCTAAATGAAAATACTCCCTCCGGATGTCCTTCTTATAGGGAAACTGTTCATTTTTTAAATACATAAATATTTTTGAAATCTGAAAATGTTTCTCTGTTTGATCAGTCGTTTTTAAAATGAAAATAATTTGTCGATTTGATAAATGATCGAGTGATCATTTATTTACGAATTATAAACTCAATTAAGAAAATAAAAAAAGTTTGTCTTCCTTTTTAATTATTACTTACCATTCATATATTATTCTCAATGCTCAAGGGTTAATAACTAATTCATATATTCAACATTGGCATTTATGAGTTTTGAGGTGTTGCCTCTCTGTTTCCTGCGTAATGAACAGTTTTAAATTTTTACACTTTTTTGCTGCATCCCTTCCAAGTTCGAGGGTTGAAATATTAAGCAAAACACTCTATTTTGGCCACAGGAAGACGAGCATAAAAATCAACTGTGGCTATGTTAAGCTATCTTCCATTGGGAGGTTTATTATTAAGCGACTTAACAGCGAGAACCTTCGTCGCTCATCACAAACGTAAATGTGTAATATTATGACGAAGCTATAAAATATATTTTTAAAGCTTTCTGCTACCTATGTTCTTTCCTTAACATATAAAAGCGAAACCGAGAACATTCTTACAATAATATTCTCAAATCGTACGTTTCTGCCGTTTATTTATCTTTCTTTCATTTAATTGATTTTTTGACTTATATTACCGGAAAAATTCTCTCTGAACGAACTGATAATTTTATGAATCCATAATAATGCATGATATATCTTGTAGATGCATGAATTTTATAAAATATTTCGGGAGAAGTTTCCCAAAAAAAGATTTATTTCGAATATTGCTAAAATGCCAAATTCTTCAAATTAAATCCCGTGAAGTCGATACACTTTGCCAGCGGCTTTTCCACGACTGGAAGGCTCCCTGGTGAGCAAATTACGGAAGTCTCCTAAGGGTACGCGATCAAGTATCTTTGAGGGTACTAAGGGTCCCATGGTGGTGTCCTTTGACGAAGGATTACACTTCTGGAATAAGAAATATAGTAGTCTGCTGGTGCCAGGTCGGAACTGTAAAGGGGTTGGGAAATCGTTGTGATGGCGATATAGCTCTCCGAAAGTAGATTCACTCGACCCTGCTCTCGGTTGTCTATCCATAGAACTTCGAAAATACGAGTTTAGCGCAGATGTTTCGCATAGCTAAATATTCAGAGACAATGGTGTGCACCGTCACTGTCTTTTCAATGCCAATACGATCTGCGACCATGCGCATACTAAACAACTGACGGTCTGAATTGAGGAATTCACACGCACACGTCAGATTAAACTGTTACCGATACTTGCAATGTACAAAATTCGTATATCTTAGCCGAGAAAGTTCGATCATATTTGCGTAGGTGTTTTGATCAGAACATAAAGTTTAGGCCATTAACGGTATTTTCTTGGAATACTGATGTAAATAAATATCCATCTACATCTGCATGATAGCCCGAAAGCCGCCGTAAGGGTGTGTGGCGGGGGGTGTTAGGTCACCACCCGTAAAAAGGAACAAAACCACATGCCAAATAAACACATACATGCAAAAATTTACCCACAGCGGCGTATTCATTCATGCAAAAATACTTACATTCAACACACCTGCAAATACATATATATATATACTATCATCAAACAAATAATGTAACCTTAGGATGCAGTATGAAATTCATCCAATAACGTGCTAGCCATAATTTGAAAATTAAGAAGGCGAAACTCCAATACCACATGGACATGCAAAATACAACGGTTTCCTTCCCCAAGGACACAGGTACGGAATGTGACCCAACGCTGCAGGAGGCGGGAGGAGTCTCCCCATGGATAGAGACGAGGGATGGAAGGGGAAACTTCAAAATAAACAAAGCAGAGCTAGAAATTAGAACTAAATATTTCCTAGACGCTGAGGGTGGCAGGTGGAAATTTTGCTATCTATAACCCTGCAGTGGTTATTCCGTATTGTCCGTGGGACGAAGGAGTCCTTGAGGCGGCTAGTTCTGGCATCTATTTCCCGAATTTTATATACAAGCGACCAATGTATGTTGGAGTGCGAATAATTTGCTATACCTCGGAGCTGAAACATGCGGATCTCAATTTATTTAATAATTTCAATCTTGCATTAAATCGTCTCTCTTCCAATGATTCCTACCCCAATTCCATAAGCATTTCAGTGACGCTTTTCGTTTTATCGTAAGAATTTTTTTACAAAACGGGCTGCCCGGCGTGGAAACTTATCAATTTCCCGAATGAGGCCTTTTCACACGGATCCCACACGCTGCATGCGTATTCTAAATGAGGCCTTGCAAGAGCGTGGTAACAACGTTCCTTGACCTTCGAATCACCTCTCCCGACAATGCGTCTAATAAATCCCAATTCTTTACATGCTAGCCCGCAGACTTTACGTAGGTGAGTCCCCAAGTTAAATCTTTGGTGATTGTAACACCTAGATATTTTACCGCATCAACTACTTCTGGGTCAACCCCAGCTAATTTATAAACAAATCCCGTTGATCTTTTAAAGAAGATATTGATGTTTAATCTATGGATTTAAACATTAATGTGTTACGGAAATTGCCGTTAAGACGACAGGAAAGTGTTGAGAGGGATTCGATTTATCCCGAGTGAACAGGGATCAGCCTCCAGGCCTTCTTATATCCCGAACACGACCAAACGAAGCGCCCTCGTCCTTCAACCAACCGCCCCCAGGCCGCTTTGCAATCTTCAACTGCCGCCGCAAGAGAAATTTCGCCCTATTTAACTGGATATTACCGTTTATCAAAGGAGGGTTTTTCCTCACCTCTCAACCACTGGCTCGCTCGGATTCTTTTCAAAAAGCCCCGTGTCGATAATTTTCCCCGCCATCAGCTTTCCGCCCGCCGGAAACTGGCGATGAACACTGAAAGGGCGTTTGCTCGGGGTCTTTTTTTTAAACGGCTTACCGATTGATGACTCCCATTGATACCATAACGAAAACTGGGTGTGGCGCTTATCGTTTTGTTGGCGAGAAGGAGGGGCGGCGGTCGAAAAAGGCAAAGAAAGGGAGAAAATGGGGGAGGGGGGACGAGAGTGGAAGAGGGATTCCATAAAAAATCGAAGGCTGGGTATGTACGTTCTTGTGTGTGAGTGTATATACATACATAAATATATAAATCAATATATATATATATGTACATATATATATATACATATATGTATATATATATATATATACATATATATATATATATATATATATATATATATATATATATATATATATACATACATATATATCCAAAAACCTATCCAAAAGTCCATCCAAAAACCTACCTTAGCCGGTAGATTATCTAAAAATAATAATGTGTGTGTGTGATTACGAATAGGGAGAGCGCGATTTGGAAGACGGAAACGGGGGTGAAAATTGAGTAAGGGGTGGGTGGTGAAAATGTTTGTTTGTGGATAAATGGAATTAATGAATATATACGATCTGACTGGGGAAAAAGAGAATCGGGGGAATGAATAATTCATGGCAAGTCTTTGGGGAGAATGGCCATGAATGACGTCACGCTAGATGGGTTCCAGGGATTTGTTTCTTTTGTGGCATCCTGGGGTTCGCGGACGGGAAGGAAGAGAGCGAGGATTGATCCCCATATTTCTAAATGAAATCCGTGAATTTTACCCCTTATAGCCATTTGAAAAGAAACGACCCATGATAAAGTAGAGCAATAAATAAATTATGTGTAAAATTTCAAATGGAAATCTTACCGAGGTTGTTTGGTGGAGTACATTTAGTGCTTGCATATCTCGACCGCAGCTGAAAGGGAAAAGCCGGTCATAGAAAAATACCAAAAAAGTATTATTTTTAATTTTCGTCTAGTTTTTTATGCTCGACCAGAGTGTTTGGCGCCTCTCTTATTCCGATAGGAGATAACATGGTCGAAGCAATTACACCGGTGAGCAGAAGCTGAAATCGATGAACTGAAAGTGACATCGCTTTGAGTATTTAAGTGCCATCCAAAGAAAATAAATGGAGTGAAAGTGAAGACCCAGGGATTAAAAAAAAATATTCTATTGGGGGAAAAATTCTAGGATATGAATTTATTTTTTTATAATTAAATAAATCTTTTCAATTTATCATTATGATTTCTGCTATTCAAAAAGTGTATAGGGTGACTTCGCCGTAAAATGATTCTTCGGGGCCATTTTTCGTTGTAAACGGTAGGTATAAAGAAATAGTATTAAGAAATATTCATTTCCCATAATAATTATATCTGTTTTCATAAGTTATAAAAAATTAATTTCTTATAAATGTGTTCTTTAAAATAAAATTTTAGTTTCTCGATAACCGAGAAGAATGTAGTTTTGACGTAATTCTTTCCTATTGGTTGAACGTTGCCTTTAACATGGTACCAAGATTATCTAAAATTGCCTGTTATTTACATGGAATACATAAAATATAAAACTATAAATATTAAAATCGACGAAAAAGCTCTCGTGTAGCAATAAGTATTAATCAAAAGGAGCGGTCGTAATTTTCGTATAGAAAATTTCAAAAACTTGCCTGAAAAATTAAGATATATGTATTAATCAGCATGTGAATTGTATTTTATCCTTTTTTCGCATCATATTAGTACAACTACTACTCAGGTTGGAATGTTCGCTTAGTAGTACCTAGATAAATGATATTACCTTAGAATAAATCGTAGTGTAACAGCATAGTAATTTAAGTTTAAAGCACTAAAAGTATTAAAAAAAATTAAAGTAGGGAAAATAATATTTTAAGAACATCAAAGAAAAACCGCTTTAACGCCATTCAATATTAAATGATCATGTTTCAATGCATATAGCATTCAGCGCCTTCGTTTTATTTTTTGCTAAACAAATCATAGAAAATATTAATTTTTGTAAAGGTATCCTAGCAGTGGAAACCATTTTAAAAAGAATAAGACGTCTGCAGCAGAAATATTTTTAATCGCTCATTTTGGGCATAATTTTTAATTTGTACTTTAAGATGAATATTCTTCCATTGGGAAAACATCTCAAGGATTTGGAATACTGTGATTATAATATGAAAAATGTAAAGCGTACTCGGACTGGAATACTGTGTTTGGGCAGTATGCTGGAAGAATGTGGAGGCATGAGTAAGCAAACTGAGGAAGGAATTCGTCGGTGAATAAAAATATGCAAAACGGTAATTTTAGAGCAAAACTCGGAGCGAATTCGCAAAAGATAAGTACGAAATTCAAACGTAGCTCAAAAAGAACCTTATGTATGACTCCAGTAGTGGATGAGTAATGATTTGACCAATGGACATTTTTGAGCTGTGGGCATAGAGGAGAATGAAGGAAATGAAAGAGGAAGAATAGTGAAGAAGTTTTAGACGCGGCTAAGGGAAGTGAGCTTTTTCGGGAGATCCAGAAAGGGCTCGAAAAGGGTGCAAAGGAAATTTTAAGAGAAAGGCAATGGAGCGTTGAGCGCTGTGATGGAGGGAACACTGCTGGGAAAGCGAGGATAAGAAAGGGAAAGAATGGGCATTTTCAAGGACGTGAAAGAAGGGAGGGTATAAGGTATGATGTGTTGAAGAAGAGAATAATATGTGTAGAAGAAGCAGACGAGACCCTCGAGGGAGTTCTTCAGCGACTCATTGCTATCCGTATAGTACGTACGAGGGTAGCTTGAAATGTTCTCGTCATCACCACCAGGTGTCACTTCTAGCGCAACGAGTTTCCCACGCAGTATTAGGTAAACTCTATGAAATTAACACGTAACGCGACAGTGCTCTGGGAAGAGATCTGTGGTGTGGACGCCCCTCTGTTTGTGTTCCCGTATAGTGATTTGTGAAGATGGAATAAACTGAGATTCGAGCAGCAATTAAATACTTCGTGATGGAAGGTACGAAAATCAAGTCAAATAATGCCGACTTTCAGAACACTCTGGGGGACTCTGCCCCTTCATATTCAACTGTTACCCAGTAGGCAAATGAGTTTAAGTTTGGTCGGGAAAGCTTAGATGATTATCCGCGTAGTGGTCGGCCAAAATGTGCCACTACCCCAGAAATTCGGGCAGAACATGGTTATGGAGGATCGCCGGCTGAAATTGCGAGACGATTTGCTGAGGCTATAAGGATATTATCTGAATGAACTTATCTCATTTTAGCTGTGGAATTGGATATAAGAAAATTATGTGCTTAATGGGTGTTGCGATTTTATTGACGCAGGATCACATGAGCATCAGAGTGGAAATTTTCTAACTATGTTTTGACCCGTTTTAAGAGCATCCAACACGATTTACTTCGCCGAATTGTGACCACAGATGAAACTTGGGTCCTCTGCTATACTTTAAAGACAAAATAGTAGAGTAGGCCGTGGAAACAGGTTGATTTTACATTACCACCGAAGAAAGCAAATGTGATGGCTTCACTTTTCTGGAATGCGAAAGGGACTGTGCCATTAGATTATTTCACCGATCGTCAAACAATCACTAGACAATACTACGACAAAATAAAATACTCCTGGAAGGAATGAAGCAAAATATGCACGAAAAATGTCAGGTTTGGAATGGAAGAAATTCATCTTTCTTCAAGAAATTCACGCTCACACTCAGGTGTCGTTGCAATGCAAAAACACACAGTTGAATTAAGATACGAATTTTTCCACACTAGCCTTATTCGTCTGATTTGGCTCCATCAGATATTCATATCTTTCCCAAGCTAAAAATATTCCCCAGTTGGAGGGATATTCTTTTCAAACAAAGAACTAAAGGATAAAGTAGATGGGTATTTTGCAGGCATGAAGGAATCTAATGTTCAAGATGGGATGAAGACATTGAAATATCGCTGGACCAAGTGCATTAGTGTTACATTAATAATTATTATATATATATAATAGACTGCATTAATAATAATAATAATAATAATAATAATAATAATAATAATAATAATAATAATAATAATAATAATAATAATAATAATAATAATAATAATAATAATAATAATAATAATAATAATAATAATAATAATAATAATAATAATAATAATAATAATAATAATAATAATAATAATAATAATAATAATAATAATAATAATAATAATAATAATAATAATAATAATAATAATAATAATAATAATAATAATAATAATAATAATAATAATAATAATAATAATAATAATAATAATAATAATAATAATAATAATAATAATAATAATAATAATAATTGGGCCCTTTCGAGCAGAATTGGGCAATTTTTTGTTTCAATTTCGGTTTTTGGGGTGCCTTATGTTTAAACCCCCAATACAATTTCGTTAATTTTACAAAATACAAAATATGAGTTACATGTCATTCCTTTCCGTTACTCTCCCCGTTCTTTCTTTATCTTTTGTTGATAAATCTTTCCAATATTTTCCTAATCGGTTCCTCATGTAGGTATTGCCCAATTTGTTGGACGTTATGCAAATATCCAAGGATAGCTTCCAGTTCGCGTCTTTCCTCGGCGTAAATTGGGCAATAAAGGACTCTCTGTGTATTGCCGTGTCCTCCTCCATCATGCATTCACACATCCCCTCCTTTTTTTTCCCTATTTTCTCGAGGTATGATCTAAACTCCCCGTGGCCCGTTAAAATTTGCGTAATACCGTTGTAAGTTTTAAAGTTGATCTTCATTCTTTCCTTCACGCTTGGTAAAAATTGGAGACTGCATTGAAAAATATTTAAAGTTTCCCTGAGTAAGTCGTTTATTTCTATGCCATTCCGAGAACTATTCAAATTACTCTCGTATTTTCAAGGCCACCCACGTAAGATCGCAAGGACTGGATATGATATTAAAATGTACACGTGTGTTTTCCAACTTTTACCATTTGTCTCTCTTCCTCTCTCGAACCGATGCGGCAGGACCTTTTCTCAAATAGTTCTGCTCTCAAATTGATTTGAACTTCTGGGTGGAACACCCGTGCAGCAGCGCCTCGCGTCCGTCATCCCTCGGAGGAGATGGCGCCGTCGCCGGGTGAGGAGGACGCGCCCTAGGCGTCGGGACGAAACAAAGGGAGGGGGTTGTCAAGGGAGCGGGGAGAATTAGGTTTATTTGCCGTGAGGACGAATAAGGGAGAGAGATCAGAGAAGAGAAGGAGACGGAGAGGTTTTTCAAGGTTTTTGGGGCGAAAAAGAGTTTTCGCAGGCGGAAGACGGAAGGGGACTAGGGGTGGACTAGCCTTAGCGTGGCGGTGTATTCCCGGGGAGAGGATGGGTGTGGTTCCCATGGGGATGGGAGCTGGGTCCGCCGTGCGGAAGAGGAGGAAAGAAAGGAGAGAATAGAAGAAAGAGATGCCGGATATTAGTAGTGTTGGTAGCAGCGGAAAGATCTTTCTCCAGCCACCCGTCTCCCAGCTCACAGAAAAGAAGAACCATTCCTCATATTTTCCGTCGTTCAGTCTCGAATGTGGGGTTGAGCGGGAGGGGTGGGAGTGCGGCAAGCGGGAGCGGGGGGGCGGAGGAGAAGGGTCGTGTTGTTTGCGGTGTATTAGTTCACCACCCTACTCCCCCCATTCACATGACGTCAGATTCCTCCGCCCTCGCCTCGACCCTCCTTCCATCCATTCGGAAAGTCACCTATCTTACCCCTACACTCCTCATTCCTCCCATGATCCGAAAGTTCTTTCTTTTTCACCCGTGGGTCCCCTCGCCCATTCCTTCATTCTTCCCTCGTAATAATGATGCTCATCGTCTAAGCGTCGAGTTGGTAGTCAAAGTATAAGGCAAAGAACGTATGAGAAGTACCTTCCATGCGCAATTGAACGAAATGGATATCTGTGAGTCTTTACTGACGAGAGTCTTCCTGCATTTTTGCGCCTATTTATTTCATCGAAGTGATCGCCCCAAAGAAGTGCAAGGGTGCCATTGTCAAGGTCACGCCCTCTCGAGTTTGACCTTGAAAATGAAGCCGGAGAGGTCAGAACCTGGCTCGGTTCATTTAGATAAGCATTTTAAAAAGCGCAGTGTTGGACTTAAGTTCTACATGATACGCAGATATGACTATGAAAATTAGAGACAAAGGGCCGAAAGATCTCACAGAAAGAATTAAGCCACTAAAATGGAAATGAATATCACAGCATCAAAATGTATTCAGATAAATACATGCGTATATAAGAGCACACGTCATTAATTTGCTTATGAAATTGTAGTTCCCGTTCAAGTGGACGAGTATATGTGCATAAACAATTTTTATAATCATATTGCAAATATCGTTAGGATAAGAAGATTAAGGGAGTAATTTTCTTTAAGAGGTAAATTATTAGGTATGATTTACAGATGTAGCGACCATGTATCATCGAAGGGACGTGTCTCCAATAATTTGTTGGAAGCGAGTAAATGGGAGAGAGGCATGAGACTGGACATTAAATCCAAAACAAATATGAAAATGGGCAGCGCAACAGTTTCTAGTTAATTTTTGAAAAAGCTTGTACCTGCCGGAATTGGTGCTGTTTGCGTCAAACTGTATCGTCCCACATTTATTTTCCCTCCATCCTGTGTTTCCCCATTTTCTTTAACTCTTTTATCTCTCCTCTGTAATGAATGTCCTTGTAAACGAGTCCGCTCGGATCCGAATTGCGTTCCTTGTATTTTTCAACAACTATTACGTAAATTTAACGTGATTTGCTGTCTCGCTGTGCGCCATTTTCCGCTAAAAAATGTTCTCTTTCCTGCCATTTATTCACTAACCTACTTAAGGAACATCGTTTAAATTTAAAACTGAATACATATTGTATAAAATGGAGTCAGTGAACCCATGTTGATTATCTTCACTAGTTGGAACTTAAGCAACTGCTAATGCTCACCAAAGTATTGCCCTGTGGTGAATAATTCCATTCCAAGTATTTGGCCACTATAGCTATGCTTATCTAGGGACATGCACGAAATTCCGGATCCTAGATGTAATAAAATAGCCATGAGTATTAAGTTGTTGATATTCAAATGGAAAAACTAATTACTATTGTGCTCCTATGGAGCGTATCTACGTACATTATTCGGTTACCGTTACAGGGATCTGTTTTAAAGATAGACATTATTAAAACCTAAGCTCACATAAAATTTCTGGATTTCAAATAATTCCTGAAAACACATTATATTGGTAGCCTTTTTTACAAACTGCGCACCATGGGAGCAACAGTCGATTAATTACCCTATCCCGATAGACTAGTGCTAATATATTAGTTATTTATCGTGGCAATTAGAAGTAGTATTCTTCAATAACTATCCTTAGAAATATGAATTTGATAACCCCTTCGACTCATAAATTATGCAGTTTAAATTTAGATCATCTCTAATTAGTCCACAATCGATATTATCGGAAAACAAATCATCAAATAAATTGAAAACATACTGTTTACGATTGTGATATTTGCCGATTTTCAATGTTTAATAAAGGAATAACACACTTTCCACATTTTCCAAACTGGTTCTCATTATAAATCATTGTGTGTATTTTATTTTTTTTATTAAAAAACTAAAATATTTTTTCTCATTGACGCAATAACATTTTCAAAAAGGCACTTTAATTCGCAAACTTTAATACTATAAATGGCATTAATTTCGCTCGCCCATAATTTTAAATAAAAAAAGAGTTTTGGCATGGCTCTTTGTTTGAGTTTTCAAAACACCATCGACCAATTATCTTGTCAGTTATAGGATCATTAAGTTTCGGTTGTTGCTAAAGGTTTCACTTACGCCACAACCTGCATTACTGATATCCACCCCAACTCCCTTTTCATATATCCACCCGCGTATTGCGGCATATATTAAGGGTTTGATTGCTGCGATTCGGCGTAACATGAGAATCCCCTTTTGTCAGTTATCCTTACATTTGTGATCTAAAAACAAGATCAAAAGGTTTTCCACTGTCCATTAAAACTTTAATGCTCCCAAATTGCATTTTGGCATTGTGTGATTATCTGTTCCTCCGTAAACACCCGACGAATGATTGACCTGGCGCGAAACAAACTTACATAACCGGCACAGGGAAAGGAAATGGCCCCCCTACCCTGATGTGTGAATTTCACACACCGTATAGGGCATAGTACTGGGTGATCTCTACCATCACCT
>NW_027286594.1:0-19457 GCF_022747635.1 Hetaerina americana | reverse complement strand
ACTAGTTATTAGAGGACCAATCTAATCAATTATCTATATCTCAGCATTCACCTGCTCACGGTTTCCCACGTTCTTATATATCTACATCTACATGATAACCCACCAACCGCAAGAGCATTTGGTGGAGGATGGTAGGTCACCATTCATGCATGCAGAGTCTTAATTATGACTCCTAATATCAAATTATCAATCATCGATCGATTATCGATCATGTACTCCTACAAAAATAATGACACGGAAGAAGGTACATGCAAGAATATTCAATAATAGGATAAATGCAAATCATGCGGGAAGAGTTTTAAAAAAATGAGCCTATTTAAAATTATCTACACTATAAAATATATACACTACCAATGCTAAGTATCCCATTTAGCGCCCACAATTATATCGATTTTAATGTCTAATCGTGTGAGGAAAAAACGACATTTAAAATTAATCCGTTCTCATAATCTCCTTGATTTTACGTGCGTGAGCTGATCTACCATAGTAAGTCGGGCCCTGAAGTACATGTATGTCTTTAAATTACCCAGAAAAGTGAGTTGCCTCAAATATACGCAGTAAAGTTAACCTGTATTCAAGCCTGCGGTCAATTAGTGGCTTCCATCCTAATTCCTCCAATTGAGTCGTGACACTGCTACGTTGTTCATAACAAATTTTCACAAACCTTTGTTGCTCTCCGCTGCACTCAATCTACGATCTCGTAGTTCTAAAATGAAGCCTAATTCATGAGAATCCCATACACTTGCAGCATACTCAAGGTGGGAGCTATCTAACGTGAAATAACAAAGCCGTTTAAACCATTTCATTGTATTCTCCAAGTATCCTTTTTCTGAATCCTAACTTTCCTGTTGCTGTTCCACAAATTTCACAGACGTTTTTTCACCAGTACGTGCCATTAGTTATCGTAACACTCAAATATTTTTCCGATTCTACATTTGTTAAAATGGTTTCCTGCATGAAATAAGTATTTACGGGTGAAATACTCGTCCTGTAAAAATTCATCGAAACACGTTTCTGTAAATGTGGTGCTGGCTCCGATGTCTCGCACCACATTTGGGTCGCATTAAGTCATTTATTAATGATTCCCTATCTTCATGATTGTCTTTGTCCCTATATATGACTGCATCGGCAGCAAATAAACTAAGTTTACTGGAAACCTTAGAACTGATGACATCAATGTACAAAAGAAACATAAGCGGACCGGTAAACGTTCTTGTGGGACCCCCGATGAGATTCATACTGTCCATCCATCTCCATTCAATCGGTACACGGGCACCGCTCCTTCGCAACAGCAATGCTTGTCATGTGCATTTATTCATTAATGCATCAATATGCAATCCCCGCCAATACGAAAAAGCACCAATCCCGAGGATATTGGTAGTGCAAACCCGCTTGTTCGGTCAGATGTAACTAAAAATGAAAATCATCACATTGCCATCATATGGTTTCCCTATCGAGTAGAATTTTGTTAATAATCTTCATTACATTGTTATTTCTAGGAGGAATTTGGATAGAGCTAATTGGATTTTGGACGGTAACCTCTTTATTGGTAAAGACACTTCTATCTAATGCCAAAATCTGCGGATTTGTTCTTCCATTAGGTGTCAGGACAGGGCCAAAGCTATTGCGTATGTAATGCACATCTCCATAAAGAATTACATAAAATATACAGCAGGGCAGTCTGAACATATTAAACTTATTTTTCTGCTTACATGCTACATGTTAGCGTATATTCAATTACTGTAATAATTTTTATTGCTGTGGTGTTCACTCGTGAATATAATGTATGTTCAACCTTTTTGTATATTCTTAAAATGAGAACTGTTTTTATTTCATTTATACCAATTTTTCCAATGCAATTGATAACTTTGGCATTTTTTAGTTCATGATCTCGTATTCTAAGAAATTTTAGACACAGAATTGGATCGACCTGAACCAACTTCTACATCTACAGAATACCCCGCAAGGCGCCGCAAGGGCGTGTGGCGGGGGGTGTTAGGTCACCAACCGTAAAAAGGAAAAATACCACATGCAAAAAAACAACACGGAAAATTACTCCCACAGCAGCGCACACACTCATGCAAAAATCCCTTCATCCAATACTCATGCAAACACATACCGAAAAACAACTAAAAAACTGCACCCCATGATGCAGCACGAAAGCCATCCAACAACACGGAAGCCAGGACACAACAAGCAAGAAATTGAAACACCACATGAAAATGCACCACGAAACACTCTACCCCCAAAGAGTCTGTAAAAGGCAAGGAATGCGACCCAACGTTGCAGGTAGCAGGAATTTGCCCCCGCGGAGAGGGACGAGGGATTGAAAGGGAGACTTAAAAACAGATGAACGGAACACGAATGAAGTCATTAGTGACTTTTAGTAATATGACTCGTTAATTAACAGGATGATGATGCCGTATCGCCAAATGAACTTGGTGCATTTGAAATGTATGTGAGTTTCGAGGATAGATCTGGGGAGCTTCCCGGTGGCATATTCACTTGAAGTTACTGAATTACCTGTAAAATTTGTCACACACGGATAAGTAATTAGTTTTCTCTTTGCGCGGGCAAAGTGGAGTAAAAGGAAATATATCTACGGTGTGGGTGTAATATTACCTGCATCTAATCTGCATCTCCTTATGCTGTTATATTACCTGCATCTAATTATACATGAAACCAAGGTTAGACCGTAGAGCGCTGATTTCCAAATATTTTTGCGACTTAGAAATGGTGCTCTTGCATATTTGTTACATCGCCGTTGAGGCTTTCGGGTTCTGTTCTTTCGGTTACAGCGCGCTTCTAAGATTCCGTTAAAATTGTCTCATACTTATATTTGTCAAAAATGTCTCCCATAGCTATCCAGATCTCGAATTTATAACCGCATAATAAGACAAATTGGATTCTTAAATCTCCAATGGAATGAATGTACGAGTATGTAACCCCGCGCATTGTGCTCGGCATAATATCCATTACTTTTCAACAGAAAGCACGACGTATTAGAGTTTAGTACGAACAACCAAAAGGTTTTTTCTGGTTATTTAAAGAATTTCTTATTTTATTTGTTTATTTATTTACATATCAACCTGAAAGCCACAGCTAAGGCATGTGGCAGGGGGTGATTACACACCAGACTACTTTTTAGCCAAATTATTTTTACCGCCTGGTGCGGTCGGACAACGTAATTTTAATCTATTCCCTTATCGCTCGAGGGAAAAATAACTTCTTAAATCTATATGTTCTACATCTAATCACAATAGTTTTTCTGCCATGATTTCTCCTATGGTCGTAAAAATGGGCTTACAACATTTTCAACGTCATCGCCATGGAGATTACCTTCCAATTCATGCTAGATATTTAATTTGTAATGTAACACTCCCCATATGAACATATTTATATTCATAATCTAGCTCCTCTAATACCTTTGGCACGATTCTCAGTTCGTTATGACTACGCTTTACAAATCTAGCTGCTCTACGCTGTCCAATTCGACAATCACACCAACTTCCTGAAGATCCCATGTGTATAGCAGAATATCCTAAATGAGGCCTAACGAGCGGAAGATGTCTTAAAAATCAAGAATCCGAAAACGTCTCTTAAATTCTCTTAAGCAATATGTACTTTATAGTACGTAGAAAAAGAGCATCCCGATAGGGTTGGAAACTACAGGTATATCAGATACTTCTTAAAATCTCAGGGATAAGAAATACTTACTAGCCGAAATTAATGCCAAATTTATTAAAATGTACCCTTTAACGTCTCATCTTGTCGATGGATATTATAAAAGGGGTCCATTGGAATAATTGATAATAAATAAATTAGGAATAAATTGGAAGTCCCAAAAAGATAATCAAAGGGCTAATAATCAGGGCTGCGGATGTCTCTGAACCCCACAACAAAGAGTATGCGGTGAACAGATGGAATCCTTCTCGCTATGGGAAATCTACTACAAGATCTAGGGTAGGAACCTTAAGATATTAGAAGACTCAGAGCTAGTTCAATCATATTGCAGAGTTAAAAGCCTTTTGTGTGTTTTTTCGTATTTAAATCAATGAAAATTAAATGTTTCCACTCATAACGAAAAACATTATTTCCATGTAACCTAAATAAAACGAAAGAAATTTTGTAATTATTTTCGTCAAATACAGAGCCACTACGACTCTACTATTTTAAGCATAAATAGAAAAATAATTTACGGTATAATGTTTAGCTTGTCTTTGCTTGTTTTGGAAATGCTTTTGAAATCACCTTCAACGTTAATCAAATGACAAAAAGAATATGGTTTGAGATTTTCAGCTTTGAAACCGGGACACATAGGGTCTAGGTATCATTTTCATGGAGGTTTTTTACATGGGCGTGTGTTTTGAAAGCACAGCATAATGACTAACCGTATTAGTGTATGCTCTAATTAAGCATCGACTCTTTTTGGATGTAATAAGTAACTCCGCCCCCGCAAAAATGAAATATATCATAGACACTAGTAAAAATATTTTTCCGGCCAAACACATTAGCTTACCATATCGATAATGAGGCAAAGTTACATAGACTCAGATAAATACAAAAGGGATTAATGATAAGTCAGAAAATTCATCATAGTTGAATCATAGTGGTAGGTTGGCTTTGGATTTCTATGCCACATTACCATCACCCCCGTATTCGTGGCCGAGCCTCAAAGTGACGCTATACCTTTTAAGCCCTGTTGTGGGATATACTCGAACTTATGCCATCCAAATTTTCTGATTATGTTTTCTTAAAATATTATTGCTACCTATCTCGAGGATTTATGATATTTGATCGGCTTGTTGTTTAATTTTCATTTTACAATTTGTGAACACAACGGTAATCTCATCTCTAATGGTAATTTGATTTAAGATTGGTTGGATTAATTAATAATATTCACATATTTAATTCGTTTTAAGCATGAAGAACTTCTACACCAGTCAACGGAAGCTTTGCCAAAAATATCGCCAAGAACACAGGTGAAAAAGATGTTTACATACACATTTTTAATATACTCAATAATTTATAAATTGAATTTAAACTTTTAAAAATTTAAAAAAATTGCCTGTGAAATGTGTCCTCCGTCCTGTGAATTGTTGATCCGTCGTTCTCGCGTGCGATCTAACGTTCCGACTTCTTTCTGTTAATCCGCCGCCTATTATGGATTAAACTTCCCCAATCACTTGCATACGGATGGACGAGACCTGAGCGATCTTCCCTGTACCCCTGAAACAGTCGTGAATCACTCCAATTTCTCCTCATCTCGCTTGACGATCCCATCCCATGGCGCCAGACGAGCCCAAATAATGTAGCCCAGTTGAGATGTTCATTCAGCTGTTCCCACAAATCGTTTTGGTGCATTTCCCTATTTTTCCCATTCGAAATTCCCTCGATTTTAATTATGATTATGCGGACTCGAAAATCGAGGCGCCAATTTCCTCCTTATTGATCTCAATGCATATTGAATAAGCAGCTTGAGAAAACGCTCTGGGCCAACTGCGAACTTTGCTCGGAAACAGAGATATTTTTCAGCGGCATGACGGTCTTCCTTGTGTTTCAGCTTTTAATTAAATATTTTACATGTGGAAAATAGAGAAATGGCTGTGTGCCACTCTTATGAATTTTTAAGCATCAGGCTGACCGAAAGAACACAGAAAATTGTATTCGCCCGTTTTTTCTCGGAATTGGAATAGTTTGGTTCGTTTTGGCATTGTATGATTATGGAAAGATGGAAGAGAAATTAATTTGCATGAGATAGATTTTTGAATATTTCTGAATAACTTTATTTACTCTACGTGTAGAGTTAACTATTATACTAAAGTCAAAGAACTTATAGTATATCTAGAAATATACGTAGATGAAAAATTAAGAATCTAAAATTAATTTTTTAAATTTTGAGATACAATATAGTATTTCATGTATTCCCTTATTCTGTTAATACAAGAGAGAACTAGTTTATTATTAAAGAACTTTGGTTGTTGCGATAATGTTTTAATTTTACTTACAATAGGGCAAGTCTGGTCATTTTTCTGACTTCCAATAGTTGTTACACTTATAATATTCTCTTCCAAAAAATCCTTTTTACTAAGAGAATTTTTACAGTGCTGCAATTTAATTACAGCACGGTATATGGCAGCAAGTTTTTATGACCTATTCGCGTATCTAATGACAAAGCATAAAGCATAAACCTGGCGTTATATTTTACCAAATTAGGTCGTTGATGCTTGTCATTTGTATCTTGTCTGAATCTGAGTTGTAATCATATAACTGAGTTAAATTAGCATCACTCCTATTCAATTCATTTTCTGAAAAGCTTTTGAAAAATTACTGAACTAATGAAGGATCTCAGTTTTTCCCGGCGTATTGTATTCAGGAAGTTCTCTCGGGTTTCCCACCGGGTCAGCGTGGTGTGCACCTGCACGGTGCACACCACGCTGACCCGGTGGGAAACCCGAGAGAACTTCCTGATTACTGAACTAACTTAGAAGGAGAGACATTTTTTTGTATAATTTGGCAGTTATACAGAAACATGTATGCGTCAGTGAGTTAATGGTAAAAGGCATGAGAAAATTAAAAGCAACTGATCATTAAAGCAATGAAATGGAATTTATCATAATGCTTATTATTTCCACGAGGAAATTAAGGCGAACGCTAAGGTACTTATTCCTTGACTCCATGTACGCGACGCGAAGCATGTATAATTATATATATTCGCCGGGGATCGAGATGGTGCGGGGGCTAACGTACTGGCTTCCCACCCTGAGGGCGCGGGTTCAAATCCCGGCGGTGTTGAATATTTTTCAGAGGTATCTCGATCCCTACTTGAGGTGCTTTGTGGAGGGCACTTTGAGTGAGTACGCCGTCCGTCGGATGGGACGTTAAACTGCGGACCCCTTGGCGCCTTTCGTATAGAGTAGGCTAATGCCGACGCCGGGTTTCTCTCCACCCTTCATCCTTTCCTGTCCATCCCCTATGGCGCAAATGACCTTAGCTGTCGGTCGCCTCCCCTCAAAACTACTACTACATGGATTCGCCTATTAGACTCTTTTGTTAGAAATCTGGTGGATATGCTGAATGATCAAGTCGCGGAACTTGAGCAGTAAAGCATTTGCTTTAACGAGCCATCACCTTTCCTGCTGTCGAAAATTTTAATTGGAGTGGATTTACCGCTGTAGTAAAAGGTTTTACCGCCCATTAGCATTAATTTTTAAAAGTAGAGCCATTTATGTGCAGTTATAATTTGTTGGAGGCATCATTTGACTGCTAATTGAACAGGAAAACAATAATCTACGGAGAAAATAGGATCTTACCTAAAAAATTCAACTATCTCTTAGAGAAAACGATGTATTAATAAAACTCCAAGCCCATTTTTCCTACTTAGGAATGTGCCTCGCTAGGTAATGGCCGTATAATGGCGATATGATTCGGTTTAATTAAAAAATTTGCCATCGACTCAAATACTAGATCCAACTATCTTAGTATCATCGCGGGCACCTTGTTTTTCCACTTTGAAGAATGGTAAAATGTAAAAATATGAGTTATTAAAATTAAGTACCCCACATCCTCTCAACGAATTTCGGCTTACCAAGATAGCGACGTCTGACACTCCACCAACTATGAAACGATATGCACTTTTCTTGGGTAGACGTAGAATTTATTAATCTTCTGGCCCTTGAATGATACCGACCTAGGAGGATATTTTTCTCCTTCTATCCGTCCTCTCACTCTCGCCATCCATTTCTTCTCTCACCAATTTCATTCCGATCTTGGACAACGGTAGACCATAAAACATGGATTGATGAACTTTTCTGAGAGCTCCGAATTTTCAACCCAATTTTCTATAACCGACGGGTGAAGTGGAGGGAGAGAGAGAGAGATAGGGGAGGGTTGGGGCAGAGAAGGCGTGGGTGGAGAGGAGAAAAATAAAAATTGGGGGAGGGTGTGGGTAGGTGTGAGATGGGATGCGCTCCCCGTGACCCTTCTTTCTTTCCCCCAAACCCTCCCCCTCTCCCCAACCTCCTGTTCCCGGACCGTCATCCGCACATCCCCCCCCCGATCCGTCCCCGCTCGTCTCGACCCACCGCTTCCTTTCTTGCACCAACACCAGGCCCCGTTCACTCTCCCGAGCAATCTCCCCGCCGCGCCCTCAGCGCCGTCTCAACTCCTGCACCCTAATTGCTGCTACGGAGCCTTCATTAAGACGGCCCCCACGAAGCCACCCCTGCCGCCCTCTGCGACCACTCCCTCCGCCCGCACACCTTCCTCCCTCTGCCCCGCCTCTCCCCACCCACCTGCTACCCCTCCCCTGCGGCCCTCATCCCCACACACAACGACTTCGCGTATTCAATTATGGAGGTTACGCGCACCCGAGGGGCGGGAGGGGAGGCACTCGGAGTAGAGCTATAGGGGTGGGTTTCGAAGATTGACCTCCTTCTGTACGTGTATGTATATATAAATACATATATATATATATATATATATATATATATATATATATATATATATATATATATATATATATATACCTATACCACACACATATACATATACCTGTACCACACATAGTAATAGGTGTGTGTATGAATGAGGCATCATATAATATTTAATTCATGCACAATGTTTGTGGACATTCTTATGTAACGATAATTATGTAGAAGTACATGATGTTATGCATAGAAGGGTAGAGGGTATAATAAAGATCTCTGTTTCTTATGCGCTGATTGCTTTTTATGCTCATCTTTCCTATGCCGTCCATATATTTAGTATATGTATGTACATTATAAACATTTAATAATATTCCTACACATATAATGATAGTAGACAGTAGAGGTCATCTGCACGATAAGGGATAGGTGGATAATGCGGTTGGAAGAGTATATTCAGGGATTGGAGGAAGGGTGGAGAGAAACCCGGCGTCGGTACTTACCCACTCTAAACGAAAGGCGCCACGTCTCATGTGACTGACGGCGTTCTTACTTGAAGTGCTCTCCACATACCATTCCAAGTATCAGAGTCGGGATAACTCTGTTAAAATCCGGCCACCACCGGGATTCTGACCCAGGCCTTAGGGCGGGAAGCCAATGGCTCATTGGTCTGGGCGTCAGTCCGGAATATCAAAATTCCATAGTTCAGTTTGCGCTTTGGAAAACGTTTCTGCTTGTAATCGTTTTCTTTTTCTTCAAATCTCACCCCCTTATCTTAGAAATTTTCCGTTTTATTTATTACGGATCCCTTTCTCTATATTTTCATATGAATTCACTGGAATATGCGCACATTTTTGCACACAGGGGCATGCTTATTTTTTTTATTTCCCCGCTTCTTGCCCTCTTTAGATCCTGCTCAATCCAATCCCTACTCCTTTCCGATCCCTACTTACCCTCTCATCTATTCACGGCCTCGGCCATCCAGTCTTCCCCACACATCCATTCAGCCATCCCCTTCCCTCTTTCCTCCCTCCTTTTAATCATTATGATTATTACTTCCTCGAGGAAATTAAAGCGAACATTAATGTACGTATTCCTTGATTCCGTGATGTAAAGCGCGGTGCCCGGGGAATGCGACACCTATAACGTTTCCCATAGCCGCGCACGTTCGGAATTTTAAACGTTTCTCTCCTACATGCCTCAATCTTACCTTACCTTCCCCATTACTTTTTATCCCTTGTTCTCTCTCTCTCCCTCTCCCTTCCTTTAACGCTTCCCCTTGTCCTTCAATTCACCTTCTAAAACTTAACCCCACCCTCCCCGGTCCTAACTCAATTGAACACCTGATAACCATTCTCGCCCGTCCACCCTTGCCCCCCCCTCCGCCCCAACGAATGCCCTTTTCCCTCTTCCGTCGTATTCTTTCTCATTAACTGTGGCTTAATGTGGAACTTAAATTATTGCTTCCGCTCTGCAACCAAATGCCTCTCCCACCAAATGCCTTCCCGCTCCTTCACTGCACTTCCCCGGAAGACACCCCCGTGTCATTGGTGTCTGTTTTCGCGTTTGGAGCTCGAAATTCATTGCCAACTGGATACGCAATTCATATCTCGTGTCGTAGCGGTAGAGTGTGGTTTACGAGCAGCGTAAAATGTTCCTTTATTCAGAAATCGTTTTAAGCCATAGTAATGGAGTTAACTGATCAAATCCATGTAAAATACTTGGATAAGTAACAATGTCTTCCCAAAGTGATCCCTGCACAAGCAATATCAAGAGTATTCACCAGAGGTTTTCGTAAGTTTAGGAGCGGCTAGATGCTTCTCTTCAATCATTTACTTGAAAATTATTCTCTCCGCTTCTCAAAAATCTGTCATGACTGCAAGGAGATCAATGCTATTATTTTATGTTTTAAACCTTAGTAGTGGAATTTTACTGCTAAAAATTGTATTTGAATGTATATGAAGAGTTTTATGCATTCAATACGTTAAATTTCCAAGTTTTTTCAATTTTATTTTTTTTTTTCAAGTTTTCAATTTTCTTGAGGTTTGCTGACATTCGATTGTCACCAGCTTCTTCCCTAGGAATCTCTGGCAAAGCGTATTATATATCACGTTTATATCGCTTGTCTGAGGTGATATGTCTTACCCATCTTCTAGCATTATCTTAAATGCAGGTTCACCCATGTATAATTTCACCCTTCCTCAGTAAAATTTCCATATCCTTGCACTGCGCCTTCCACCTCGCCTCTTTTCCTCTATTTGTTAACCGTCTCAATTTATTATTTAACTCTTTGTACTTCATTCTCTCTCACTCGGTATTTACGGTTTTCCGTTTCAATCTCTTATCCAGCTTTCTAATTATCTAATCCATGATCCATGGTTTCCCTGTCCTCCTCCTATAAACAGTTCCTATAGTTTCTTTTGCGGCTTTCGATATCTCTTTTTTCATGCATTCCCATTTTTTCTCGATGGTGCTCCGCGCCTTTCCCTTACTTATGATTTTCTCTACTGCTTTCTGATCCCTATTCTCTGCAAATACATTTAATATTTTCTAACCCGCCGCCCCCTTCATAACTTTTTGAATCGGATTCTACACTTCATAGCTACGACATGTGATCACATCCGCTCCTGGGAAACTGTGCGAATTGTTCGCGCTTTTCCTAAATCTGTACCCAACCATAAACTAATCTAACTGATACATTAAGAGTCACCTAGCATGTACCCGTGTACATGTACCATGTACTCGTGTACATGCATCTACGCCTTATGTGGTGTCTAAACCAAGTGCTGGTGATGTTAGCCCGTGTCTCCTGCAGAAACCCATTGCTCTCTCTCCGCGGTTATTCCTCGTACTTAAACCGTCATCCCCCACCTCATTACCATCTCTTCCTACACCTACCGTCGCATTCCAATCTATAATCAATATCAAAGGTTTCCCTTTAGGAGCACACCCTATTACGAATAAACTGCAGGAGTAAAACTGTGTTCTGAAGCGCCAATATTTAAATATAAGCAAACGGCCCTTACTTTATGAAAATCCCTCGTACATCCTCAAACTGATGACATATCCTATTGATTCCTTCTTCCTTGTGATACCTTGATGTCATATATACCTAAAAAATGACCAAGTTCATCGGTTCTGCTTTTACCTCTGATAGTTATATTCTATCCGTTGCTTGTTCCATGCTAACTACGCTTCTTCCTACCTTTGTATGCCCTATTATTGCAAGCCCCTGCTGGCTCTCGTCCCATCCGCTGTATATTACTCCCTCCTAAAGTAAATATGTCTCTTGCGCTTCTTTAATGACGTTGATGCTTAGTCGTTAACTTAGAAGTACTTGTCATTTTATTATTGGTAGGAAAGAATTCGAAGAGAACAGTGTTATGACAGGATCGGTGGAATAAAAAAGCTCAGGCATATTAATACTTACTACCTGAAATAGCTATAAATCTCGTAAAAATCATTGGAAGTTATCTTTAGGAGATTTAACAGAGCGTTAGGTGTTTTAGAGAAAAGATGCGATCGAAATAATTTAAAATACATGCATAGAAATTAAGGATAAGTGTATCATGGATACTGATGTAATTAACTTGTTTCCAGTCCTTTCTACCTCAGCTATAAGAGGACTTGAGAAGACCTTCGAAAAAAGGTTCATCGCCAACGCGTGTTGTTTTAATTACTTTAGCCTAAAAGGATTATACTTTCATTTATAGCTTTGAAGGCTATTTGCTTGATTAACGTAAGGCTTTAATTTAGATTAATTAATCTGTTTGATGGAATTTCCATCCGAGTATTAGCTGAGATCAAGGTTATAGATGACGTTCATTTTGACTCACTGCGCTAAGTGATGTTTCTGGTTTTGTAGAGTGATGGCATGGCGACTACATTTTCCGGAAGCTTATATAAATTACATGAGTCAAATTGCTCCATCTCCTCTTTCAACAGACCCCCCCATCGTGTCACTCCGGCTGGGCAGCACCCTGAACCCGGACGACATCAAGGAAGGCGACGACGTGTACTTCGAGTGCCACGTGCAAGCCAACCCGCCATGGCGGAGGCTCTCCTGGATACACGACGTGAGTACACACATTTAAATTCCATTGTGAGGATTTCGTTTGCTGAAAAAATTTCGCAGAGATTTTTCTCGGGCACGAATGTAAACCAAAGCTGTGGTTTTCGTTTTCCGGCGTCCCAGTGGAAAGTCACTAGAGGTATACGCCGGCACTTTAAACACATAGGTTATTTCTTCATCTAGATCTGCACGATATCTCGCAAACTGTCGCAAGGGCGGGTGGTGGGGGGGTGTGTTAGTACACCACTCGTAAAATAGAATGCAACTACATAAAAAACAAACAAAAACATGCTAATTCACATCCACAAAGACGAATATATTCATACAAAACGTATTTCAACTCACACACATGCATACGATATGCAAGTAACTAATATATGCATTAAAGCACATGCACTTATGAATGCACTAAATGTTCACGAATGGTTTAGTATGACATGTATGTATATCGAAATATACGAGAACCATTAATCAACTCAGTGAGATGTCTGGAGTGTCATAGAGTTCAATTCAAAGGACTCTATCTGAAGATTTGCATATAAAAGGGTTGCAGCCAAATTTTTCCCTCGCCATCTCATTCGCCGGCTCATACCGCCCTCTCCGCGATACAGTTTTTGACGTAAAACGGCATGACATCGATTGTCCACCCGCCCTACTCACTGGCCTTAGTTTCCTGTGACTTCTTTTTGTTCCCCAGACTCAAAAGGGACATGAATGGAAAGCGTTTTGGCACTGTGGAGGTGGTAAAACATAAATCGCTAGAAGGCCTAAAGTACATCCCGATCAATGAGTTTCAGAAATGTTTCGAACAATGGAAGCATCGTTTGGAGAAGTGCATTGCGGTCAATGGGGAATACTTTGAAGGTGGACAAAATTTAATATAAATATATTGAGAACTAAAGAATCTATAACAACATTCCTGTTATTTTTGGGTCCCCCCTCGTATGTGTGGGTATATATATATATATATATATATATATATATATATATATATATATATATATATATATATATATATATATATATATATATTAATATATATGTATATATATACATTCAAACACAAAATCCCACCTTACGGCGAACAAATATTCATTCACATGGAAATAGATATAAGGAAAACGGATAGGAACACATAAAGGACGAACACAATAGGGGTGGGGAAGGCGGAATCGAACGGATCACAAGAGTAAAAATATTTATATATATATATATATATATATATATATATATATATATATATATATATATATAATATGATATGTGTGTGTATGTGTGTATTTGTGTAGGTAAAGTAAAAGGTAACACTTATTCATGTATATTCATGTATTGTATTTCATTGCCTCCCCTGAAGTAGCTATTTGGAGAATTGACTGAAATCCGATGTCATTTTTGTAGCTATGAAGTTGTAGAAATACTAGGAGAGATGAGGTTTGGAGATTCGACGGAATCTGCAATTACCCCTTACTCACATTTGAAAAATATACTTTTCTTGCCAGCATATAGATAAATGTCCCTAAATTCCATTATTTTAAATACGGAAAAGTATTGGTTAATGCAAGGAGCATATTCTCTTTGTTTTTTTAATGTTTGAAATGCAATATATGTGTGTTATTACTACAAATTAATTAGAAAGCTGAAAACGATGGTCGTTTGTCGTGGTCTTTAATTTTTCTTTTTCAAAGATAGTAGATACCCTAGTATTAGATTCTCATGCAATTGTCTTCATCTGCGAGTGTTTACTATTTTGAATCAGCCATAGAAAAGAGTGAACAAATGATTTAGTACGTATTATTGGAAAATTGTTGCTAAGATGGGCATTCTATTCCTAAATTTGTGTCAATATCATATGTAAAAATCAGAAGTAACTATGAAGCTGAGATCCTCGAAAGAAATAAGAAAATAGGCACGGTTTAAAAATCTTCCATTTAAATTATCCTCTCTAGAACAAAAGGTGTTTAAAATATACTATATTTTTTTTAAATGAGGTGCTTAAATTAAAGGTTATCTGAAGAAACTAATGTGGAATTACATTCTCTTTCTTTTTACGCCAATCCTTCTCTCTTTCCCTTTCAAAAAAATAATACGTCGCCTTTTTATGATGCATTATATCTATTATTTTCATTTTCCACAGTTTTTGTATTTTTTCAAATGTTTTCATTAAAGGAAATAACGACGAGAGCATCATTCTCTATCTAATTATACTCTCGTAACAAATGAACCACTTCAAACCGCATTTGCAGGGGAAGCTGACATCTCCCGTCACAATGTAAATTTTCAAAAACGGATTCTGCTGAACATACTGTATGTCCCCTTTTGGCTCTCATCGAAACGGAGCGACCGCGCCGTACCAAAATGTGTAATATCCCTCAACCACTCCGAGCAACTGGTGCGTCTGCAAGGAGAAAAATCTTGGAGGGCTATAGGGAAGTGAGGATTGCTCGCGCTGTGCCGTTCCCTCCCGCCGCCGGGTCTGATTACGGGGTATCCCACCCCTCGCCTCCACAACACCTTAGCCCTTCTCGAAAACTTCTCGCCTGCCCCACCACTCCCTCCAGGACCGAGCCACCCTTTCCCCCGTGTTCTATGGAAGGATCGGCGAGGGAACCACTCATCGCCCTCCTCACCGCGGCCCGCTCTAGAGGGTAACCTGATCCGCTGATCGTTCAAACCAAGGCTTTCGCCGAGGGGTGGAAGCATGCAAAGGGTGAATGGAGGGCTCGAGGGGGTGGATTTTTGATAAGAATTCGGGCAAAAACCCAACCACAGACGTGTCGGGGGAGCGGTGACGGAGGATCGAGGGGAGGCTAGACGCGGGATCAACTTTCGCCATAGGTGTAACGTTTGGAGGGATGGACGATCGCTCCGGAGGTCGGTTCGTAAATTAGTTGACTCGCGGTTATTTCGGGTTTGGACAATCGGAGGGTGGGACTGATGGGTGCATTACCTGCGCACACAATTGTTACAGAACCTAATAACGGTGGCCTAATTCAGCTTTAAATGTAATCTTACCATATGGACCATCTAATTCGGAATGGGCTTAATGGGTTGATAAGACATTATAGCAAGAGATGAATATCGCACGTGTATTCTACATTCGCGACTCTGCAGTACTTTGATGCTTAGCCAATCGGGTTTCAGTTGAAAGTGGTCACTCATCGCTATTGTTTACTGGGAATCTAAATAAAATATTTCCTTTATAGTCTTATGATTGCTTGGGAAAATAACATAATAATCATTGGATAAAACGTGTAAGATTTTCTGTTATTCGGTTTACGTCCCGTAATCTACGCCGGTGTCGATTGTGTTATGCGGATTCCAAAGGGTTCAATGGAATGAGGTGTCGCACAGTTTGTCCGCGCACCGAACCAAACCACGTCTTGTCGTGCATACGAGTCTTTGCGGAAGCTGATGTAGATGCCTACATTGTCTGTTTCCCTCACATCTACTATCATCCCGCTACACGGCTTAAGTAAGGAAATCGTGTCTGTTCGCGACGGCGCGGTTCAAGGAACAGGTTCGGCCGGAGAGTGGTCTACTCTTCTCTCGCCTGTATGATAAGACCTCACCAGACTTGTTCGCTCCGCGAAAATTTCGCTGTTTCGTTTCGAGGTTCCAGTACAAGTGTGGACACGACTTCGCCGACGGACAGTGGTGAGAAGCATGAGAAGGATGAAGACAGGGGGAGGTGTACTGCAGGGTTGGAGGTGGAGGGCCCCGGAATGGCGGAGGGGGGAAGTAGGAGGGGGCAACGTGAGACGATCATTTCCCACTACAAGGGCCTTCCACATACGCGCACGTGTTCACAATTAGGAGTTAAATTGGACGCCAAAGAGCCGTCTAATTGGATCGATGGGAGGTTTGTGGAGAGGAGGGGGAAGTGAGAGCACCTTGAGGCTGCCTTTGAGAGAACGCAAACTATTCCACGCGTGAGAGTTCATGTATCGCCGATGAGCACATCTCTTCTCATCCACTCGCTTCCCAGTGTTTAAGGCCGTGTGTGGATTGGCAGGCACAGGCTATGATGACGCGCAGTTATTTGCGGCAAATATTAGACGCGCACCCTCCAATCCCTTCCGAGACAATTATTGAAAAATAATCACGTCTCTTAATTAATGATAGTTGAACGATAAATGTGCGAAAAATTCACCTGTTAACCCAGAGATCGCAGGTTTGAGCAGCGTTTTTGATATAGGCTGATGTACAACTACAGTAAGACAATATATTCCTAAGAAAAGAAGAAAAACTCACCTCGATTTTTTTAGAAAAATATCTTTTGCTGCATATGATTTTCATTGGTTAAAAATATAGAGTTATTATACTGCTACAGTTTGTATATTTTTTCTATCCGAGTATCGGAGATTTTAATTTACCTTCCCTGAACGTATGCGCAGAGTGTATTCCGTAGGAAAGGATAGAAAATTATCTCTCAAGGTACTAATATATCATTGTCCTTAGTTCAGACATATTAGAATCGTTTTCCCGAATGATGATATTGGTAAAAGGAAAGTGTCACTCACATGTATGTAAAAACTTATCAGAAAATCTACCACTAATCATTGAAAAATAGATGACTTTCTAAGAAACTTGGTGAAGCAGTCCATCGAAGTTAATCAATAGGTAGATGATAAATTACCAGTATTACATCTTTCTCGTTTATTGTATATTTTCAACCTTGGGATGTAAATTGTAGTATTTTCCTGACGATGGATTTCATTTACATGTTGGCCTTCAGCCCATCGGCAAGTGACAGGGGTCGCATAGGCCCTGAAAAATACTCGACGAGCCTTGGGTATGTTCTGTTCATGAAAGGCGGAAGATTCAATTAAAGAAAATAGTTCTACCGTATTAGGAAATAATTAACAGTGAGTGTCAACTCATGCATAAGAGACCGTAGCCGTTAGAGGAGAAACCACGCAAACAAAGAAGATTCTCCAAAAATGTTTTATTCTACCACCGCCAGTTATCACTTCGAAGGTTGGTTTAATATCGGCTACGTAGTATTAAACACAGAGCCGCGTGAGATTCAGCCATTCCTTTCCCTGGGATGCCTATGGTTTTTTCAGGGCGATCTTGTTCTCAAATAATCACACCGCTTGGCTAAAGCTGAGTGTCCCTGAAGGGGTCCCTGGGATCTGTCCGTAGCTCAGCGCACTACATACTGGACCACCACGTTCCCAAGATCAATATTTTGGAAGTTAAGCAATATATATATATATTAGCTTGAGCTACGTATAATAAAAGGAAAGCAATCATCACCCTTCGAACAGAAAAGTAATTTGTTTTAAAAGAGATAGCTGCACCAAAGAAGAAAAGAAAGGAAATAAGGCAAAAACAGAAAATCCATTAGTCTGTACTCGCTGTAAATGGTGTATTTATGAACTGCTTAATGTAGGCAAACTGTTTCCTTCTTTTATTTTATTATTTTCGATAAAATTAAGCCATAAGTCTATCTGGTTTGGAACCTTTCCCTTTGATTTCGAGTGCTTGGTCAAGCCATTACTAAATATTATCATTCTCATTAGGGATTGCACATTGATACTCTAATATGTACGTTTTTGATGTACGAGTATCTTTCTTCTCTTCTGAATCTTGTAGAGCAACTTTTCCCATTACTTGAAGAGTTCAATGAATCGAAATAATAGCCTAGAGGACTCTCACGAGAGGCCGAGCGCTACACGTACTTGGCCTGCATCTGCCAACAAAATCAATTGCGCTTGCTGGAGGATTTGAATGCACTTGCTATACGAACGAGTATCTTTGAGAGCTAACAATAAAGGGTGGTGACGCAGGAGGAATATAACGACGACTGATATGAAATATAGAACACGCAAAAGAGTACCTAAACTCTGCAAGCATAGACTTTTCGGTGGTCCAGGCCATCCTCCACGAAAGAATAAGGGGACTCATCTTAAGAAGGAAGAAGTGCTCTTCTGTAGATGACTCCGGCTGTCGAGGTGTCAAGAGACATGTGATTGTCCTCCTCTGTGAGTAATTTTTTTATTGTTATTCTTATTTATGCATTTTATAATTTATGCATGTTTATATAAAATCCATCTCGTTCCTAACATTTACCAAGTTACCAACTGTGCATGGTAAGGACGGCATTTTACACAAAAAGAAATGTTAATTGAAAATAGATTCCATGCTATGAATTAGGAATGTACTAGTTAAGGCTGTCTGTCAAGATGAAGTTTTAAATGAACTTTTAATAGAAAAAATGACTCCTAAATCATTTTGAGCTTACGTCTGTTCTCACCCTTAATATTCGTGATCCAATCTGCGGAAGTGTACCTAATAGTAATAGATTGAGAATCAGAAATCAATGCAAATGTTTTCCGAATTGTGTGGCGTTATACCACTTATTGTTAAATGTTTGTCAAAGTGATGTTATTAATTTCTTTCCTGCACTCTAAAGTCTGTAACAAACTGGGTTTAATTCTAATCATGATCGTAAAATACCCGAGATAAAATTACTTTATACCTTACCCTCTATGCGTGGAAATACACAATTTCATATATTTTTCCTGTCAGGATATTTAAATATAATTTATTAGGGCTACATGGTGAAGGGATCATGGCTACGTGTGCAACCAGTTTGACTAAAACTCAAGAAATGACGATCAGCAGTCGTATGTTAGAACATTTCTTACAACCCTCATGTAATACGGTCTCTACAGGCAACCTTAAAGTTAGAAATTTTCCCCATACATGTGTTGGTAGGGAGTATAATAACAAAATAGCTAAAATTATCATGACACCACATTAGGCGAGTTAACCCAAACATTTATTAGCAATCCTTTTGGGTAGTAATTCTGGCCCTTTGTAGCCTGTATGAAAATTGCATTTATATATATATATATATATATATATATATATATATATATATATATATATATATATATATATATATTTATATATATATATATATATTTATTTATATATATATATATATATAT
>NW_027286593.1:0-19490 GCF_022747635.1 Hetaerina americana | reverse complement strand
CCATGAAAAGTGCCAATACCCCCCCCTTTGGGTTCTAGGTGAAAATCTCACTCGACACAAATCAAACAAAAATGTTTCCATGGTGTGTATTGTTGTTCATTTTCATCAAATAAGCAGAAAAACCCAGAATTAATCCTGAAAGACAAGAAATGAGCATAAAAGATGCTTCAGCGCAAGTGTTAATGTTACTAAAAGAGCCCAAATTTCTTAAAATATTGCGAAAAGCAACAATTTTCAGTTTTAGAGTGAATGTTTGAGGTGTAAAGAAGGCATTTATTTAATTTTTAGAAAATTTAATTTTTCAGATTTTTCCATGAAAAGTGCCAATACCCCCCCCTTTGGGTTCTAGGTGAAAATCTCAGTCGACACAAATCAAACAAAAACGTTTCCATGGTGTGTATTGTTGTTCATTTTCATCAAATAAATAAAATAAAACTCAGAATAAATCCTGAAAGACAAGAATTGAGCATAAAAGATGCTTCAGCGCAAGTGATATTGTTACTAAAAGAGCCAAAATTTCTAAAAATTTTGCGAAAAACAACAATCTTCTATTTTAGAGTGAATGTTTGACGAGTATAGAAGGCATTTATTTCATTTTTAGAAATTTAATTTTTCACATTTTTCCATGAAAAGGGCCAATGCCCCCTCCTTTGGGTTCTAGGTGAAAATCTCACTCGACACAAATCAAACAAAAATGTTTCCATGGTGTGTATTGTGGTTCATTTTCATCAAATAAACAAAAAAACCTAGAATAAATCCTGAAAGACAAGAAATGAGCATAAAAGATACTTCAGCGCAAGTGTTAATGTTACTAAAAGAGCCCAAATTTCTAAAAATATTGCGAAAAGCAACAATTTTCAGTTTTAGAGTGAATGTTTGAGGTGTATAGAAGGCATTTAATTCATATTTAGAAAATTTAATTTTTCTCATTTTTCCCTGAAAAGTGCCAATACCCCCCCTTTGGGTTCTAGGTGAAAATCTCACTCGACACAAATGAAACAAAAATGTTTCCATGGTGTGTATTGTTGTTCATTTTCATCAAATAAACAAAATTAAACCCAGAATAAGTCCTGAAAAAATAGAAATGAGCATAAAAGATGCTTCAGCGCAAGTGTTATTCTTACTATTAGAGCCCAAATTTCTAAAAATATTGCGAAAAACCACAATCTTCTTTTTTAGAGTGAATGTTTGAGGTGTATAGAAGGCATTTATTTCATTTTTGGAAAATTTAATTTTTCACATTTTTCCATGAAAAGGGCCAATACCCCCTCCTTTGGGTTCTAGGTGAAAATCTCACTCGACACAAATCAAACAAAAATGTTTCCATGGTGTGTATTGTGGTTCATTTTCATCAAATAAACAAAAAAACCCAGAATTAATCCTGAAAGACAAGAAATGAGCATAAAAGATGCTTCAGCGCAAGTGTTAATGTTACTAAAAGAGCCCAAATTTCTAAAAATATTGCGAAAAACCACAATCTTCTTTTTTAGAGTGAATGTTTGAGGTGTATAGAAGGCATTTATTTCATTTTTAGAAAATTTAATTTTTCAGATTTTTCCATGAAAAGTGCCAATACCCCCCCCTTTGGGTTCTAGGTGAAAATCTCACTCGACACAAATCAAACAAAAATATTTCCATGGTGTGTATTGTTGTTCATTTTCATCAAATAAACAAAATTAAACCCAGAATAAGTCCTGAAAAAGTAGAAATGAGCATAAAAGATGCTTCAGCGCAAGTGTTATTCTTACTATTAGAGCCCAAATTTCTAAAAATATTGCGAAAAACCACAATCTTCTTTTTTAGAGTGAATGTTTGAGGTGTATAGAAGGCATTTATTTCATTTTTTGAAATTTAATTTTTCACATTTTTCCATGAAAAGGGCCAATACCCCCTCCTTTGGGTTCTAGGTGAAAATCTCACTCGACACAAATCAAACAAAAATATTTCCATGGTGTGTATTGTTGTTCATTTTCATCAAATAAACAAAATTAAACCCAGAATAAGTCCTGAAAAAGTAGAAATGAGCATAAAAGATGCTTCAGCGCAAGTGTTATTCTTACTATTAGAGCCCAAATTTCTAAAAATATTGCGAAAAACCACAATCTTCTTTTTAGAGTGAATGTTTGAGGTGTATAGAAGGCATTTATTTCATTTTTAGAAAATTTAATTTTTCACATTTTTCCATGAAAAGTGGCAATAGATGATTTTCACCTAGAACCCTTTGTGTTCTAGGTTAAAATCTCAGTCGACACAAATCAAACAAAAATGTTTCCAGGGTGTGTATTGTTGTTCATTTTTATCAAATAAATAAAATAAAACTCAGAATAAATCCTGAAAGACAAGAAATGAGCATAGAAGATGCTTCAGCGCAAGTGTTATTGTTACTAAAAGAGCCAAAATTTCTAAAAATTTTGCGAAAAAACACAATCTTCTATTTTAGAGTGAATGTTTGAGGTGTATAGAAGGCATTTATTTCATTTTTAGAAAATTAAATTTTTTCCATTTTTCCATGAAAAGTGCCAATACCCCCCCCTTTGGGTTCAAGGTGAAAATCTCACTCGACACAAATCAAACAAAAATGTTTCCATGGTGTGTATTGTTGTTCATTTTCATCAAATAAACAAAATTAAACCCAGAATAAGTCCTGAAAAACAAGAAATGAGCATAAAAGATGCTTCAGCGCAAGTGTTATTCTTACTATTAGAGCCCAAATTTCTAAAAATATTGCGAAAAACCACAATCTTCTTTTTTAGAGTGAATGTTTGAGATGTATAGAAGGCATTTATTTCATTTTTAGAAAATTTAATTTTTCACATTTTTCCATGAAAAGTGCCAATACCCCCCCCTTTGGGTTCTAGGTGAAAATCTCACTCGACACAAATCAAACAAAAATGTTTCCATGGTGTGTATTGTTGTTCATTTTCATCAAATAAGCAGAAAAACCCAGAATTAATCCTGAAAGACAAGAAATGAGCATAAAAGATGCTTCAGCGCAAGTGTTTATGTTACTAAAAGAGCCCAAATTTCTAAAAATATTGCGAAAAGCAACAATTTTCAGTTTTAGAGTGAATGTTTGAGGTGTAAAGAAGGCATTTATTTAATTTTAGAAAATTTAATTTTTCAGATTTTTCCATGAAAAGTGCCAATACCCCCCCCTTTGGGTTCTAGGTGAAAATCTCAGTCGACACAAATCAAACAAAAACGTTTCCATGGTGTGTATTGTTGTTCATTTTCATCAAATAAATAAAATAAAACTCAGAATAAATCCTGAAAGACAAGAATTGAGCATAAAAGATGCTTCAGCGCAAGTGTTATTGTTACTAAAAGAGCCAAAATTTCTAAAAATTTTGCGAAAAACAACAATCTTCTATTTTAGAGTGAATGTTTGACGAGTATAGAAGGCATTTAATTCATTTTTAGAAAATTTAATTTTTCACATTTTTCCCTGAAAAGTGCCAATACCCCCCCCCTTTGGGTTCTAGGTGAAAATCTCACTCAACACAAATCAAACAAAAATGTTTCCATGGTGTGTATTGTTGTTCATTTTCATCAAATAAACAAAATTAAACCCAGAATAAATCCTGAAAGACAAGAAATGAGCATAAAAGATGCTTCAGCGCAAGTGTTATTCTTACTATAAGAGCCCAAATTTCTAAAAATATTGCGAAAAGCAACAATTTTCAGTTTTAGAGTGAATGTTTGAGGTGTATAGCAGGCTTTTATTTCATTTTTAGAAAATTTAATTTTTCACATTTTTCCATGAAAAGTGCCAATACCCCCCCCTTTGGGTTCTAGGTGAAAATCTCAGTCGACACATATCAAACAAAAACGTTTCCATGGTGTGTATTGTTGTTCATTTTCATCAAATAAATAAAATAAAACTCAGAATAAATCCTGAAAGACAAGAAATGAGAATAAAAGATGCTTCAGCGCAAGTGTTATTCTTATAATAAGAGCCCAAATTTCTAAAAATATTGCGAAAAACCACAATCTTCTGTTTTAGAGTGAATGTTTGAGGTGTATAGAAGGCATTTATTTCATTTTTAGAAAATTTAATTTTTCATATTTTTCCATGAAAAGTGCCAATACCCCCCCTTTGGGTTCTAGGTGAAAATCTCACTCGACACAAATCAAACAAAAATATTTCCATGGTGTGTATTGTTGTTCATTTTCATCAAATAAACAAAATTAAACCCAGAATAAGTCCTGAAAAAGTAGAAATGAGCATAAAAGATGCTTCAGCGCAAGTGTTTTTCTTACTATTAGAGCCCAAATTTCTAAAAATATTGCGAAAAACCACAATCTTCTTTTTTAGAGTGAATGTTTGAGGTGTATAGAAGGCATTTATTTCATTTTTAGAAAATTTAATTTTTCACATTTTTCCATGAAAAGGGCCAATACCCCCTCCTTTGGGTTCTAGGTGAAAATCTCACTCGACAAAAATCAAACAAAAATGTTTCCATGGTGTGTATTGTGGTTCATTTTCATCAAATAAACAAAAAAACCCAGAATAAATCCTGAAAGACAAGAAATGAGCATAAAAGATGCTTCAGCGCAAGTGTTAATGTTACTAAAAGAGCCCAAATTTCTTAAAATATTGCGAAAAGCAACAATTTTCAGTTTTAGAGTGAATGTTTGAGGTGTATAGAAGGCATTTAATTCATTTTTAGAAAATTTAATTTTTCTCATTTTTCCCTGAAAAGTGCCAATACCCCCCCCTTTGGGTTCTAGGTGAAAATCTCACTCGACACAAATCAAACAAAAATGTTTCCATGGTGTGTATTGTTGTTCATTTTCATCAAATAAACAAAATTAAACCCAGAATAAATCCTGAAAGACAGGAAATGAGCATAAAAGATGCTTCAGCGCAAGTGTTATTCTTACTATTAGAGCCCAAATTTCTAAAAATATTGCGAAAAACCACAATCTTCGTTTTAGAGTGAATGTTTGAGGTGTATAGAAGGCATTTATTTCATTTTTAGAAAATTTAATTTTTCACATTTTTCCATGAAAAGTGGCAATAGATGATTTTCACCTAGAACCCTTTGTGTTCTAGGTTAAAATCTCAGTCGACACAAATCAAACAAAAATGTTTCCATGGTGTGTATTGTTGTTCATTTTCATCAAATAAACAAAATTAAACCCAGAATAAGTCCTGAAAAACAAGAAATGAGCATAAAAGATGCTTCAGCGCAAGTGTTATTCTTACTATTAGAGCCCAAATTTCTAAAAATATTGCGAAAAACCACAATCTTCTGTTTTAGAGTGAATGTTTGAGGTGTATAGAAGGCATTTATTTCATTTTTAGAAAATTTAATTTTTCATATTTTTCCATGAAAAGTGCCAATACCCCCCCTTTGGGTTCTAGGTGAAAATCTCACTCGACACAAATCAAACAAAAATATTTCCATGGTGTGTATTGTTGTTCATTTTCATCAAATAAACAAAATTAAACCCAGAATAAGTCCTGAAAAAGTAGAAATGAGCATAAAAGATGCTTCAGCGCAAGTGTTTTTCTTACTATTAGAGCCCAAATTTCTAAAAATATTGCGAAAAACCACAATCTTCTTTTTTAGAGTGAATGTTTGAGGTGTATAGAAGGCATTTATTTCATTTTTAGAAAATTTAATTTTTCACATTTTTCCATGAAAAGGGCCAATACCCCCTCCTTTGGGTTCTAGGTGAAAATCTCACTCGACAAAAATCAAACAAAAATGTTTCCATGGTGTGTATTGTGGTTCATTTTCATCAAATAAACAAAAAAACCCAGAATAAATCCTGAAAGACAAGAAATGAGCATAAAAGATGCTTCAGCGCAAGTGTTCATGTTACTAAAAGAGCCCAAATTTCTAAAAATATTGCGAAAAGCAACAATTTTCAGTTTTAGAGTGAATGTTTGAGGTGTATAGAAGGCATTTAATTCATTTTTAGAAAATTTAATTTTTCTCATTTTTCCCTGAAAAGTGCCAATACCCCCCCCTTTGGGTTCTAGGTGAAAATCTCACTCGACACAAATCAAACAAAAATGTTTCCATGGTGTGTATTGTTGTTCATTTTCATCAAATAAACAAAATTAAACCCAGAATAAATCCTGAAAGACAAGAAATGAGCATAAAAGATGCTTCAGCGCAAGTGTTATTCTTATTATAAGAGCCCAAATTTCTAAAAATATTGCGAAAAACCACAATCTTTATTTTAGAGTGAATGTTTGCGGTGTATAGAAGGCATTTATTTCATTTTTAGAAAATTTAATTTTTCTCATTTCTCCATGAAAAGTGCCAATACCCCCCCCCCCTTTGGGTTCTAGGTGAGAATCTCACTCAACACAAATCAAACAAAAATGTTTCCATGGTGTGTATTGTTGTTCATTTTCATCAAATAAACAAAATTAAACCCAGAATAAATCCTGAAAGACAAGAAATGAGCATAAAAGATGCTTCAGCGCAAGTGTTAATGTTACTAAAAGAGCCCAAATTTCTAAAAATATTGCGAAAAGCAACAATTTTCAGTTTTGGAGTGAATGTTTGAGGTGTATAGAAGGCATTTATTTCATTTTTAGAAAATTTAATTTTTCAGATTTTTCCATGAAAAGTGCCAATACCCCCCCCTTTGGGTTCTAGGTGAAAATCTCAGTCGACACATATCAAACAAAAACGTTTCCATGGTGTGTATTGTTGTTCATTTTCATCAAATAAATAAAATAAAACTCAGAATAAATCCTGAAAGACAAGAAATGAGCATAAAAGATGCTTCAGCGCAAGTGTTATTCTTATAATAAGAGCCCAAATTTCTAAAAATATTGCGAAAAACCACAATCTTCTGTTTTAGAGTGAATGTTTGAGGTGTATAGAAGGCATTTATTTCATTTTTAGAAAATTTAATTTTTCATATTTTTCCATGAAAAGTGCCAATACCCCCCCTTTGGGTTCTAGGTGAAAATCTCACTCGACACAAATCAAACAAAAATATTTCCATGGTGTGTATTGTTGTTCATTTTCATCAAATAAACAAAATTAAACCCAGAATAAGTCCTGAAAAAGTAGAAATGAGCATAAAAGATGCTTCAGCGCAAGTGTTTTTCTTACTATTAGAGCCCAAATTTCTAAAAATATTGCGAAAAACCACAATCTTCTTTTTTAGAGTGAATGTTTGAGGTGTATAGAAGGCATTTATTTCATTTTTAGAAAATTTAATTTTTCACATTTTTCCATGAAAAGGGCCAATACCCCCTCCTTTGGGTTCTAGGTGAAAATCTCACTCGACACAAATCAAACAAAAATGTTTCCATGGTGTGTATTGTGGTTCATTTTCATCAAATAAACAAAAAAACCCAGAATAAATCCTGAAAGACAAGAAATGAGCATAAAAGATGCTTCAGCGCAAGTGTTAATGTTACTAAAAGAGCCCAAATTTCTTAAAATATTGCGAAAAGCAATAATTTTCAGTTTTAGAGTGAATGTTTGAGGTGTATAGAAGGCATTTAATTCATTTTTAGAAAATTTAATTTTTCTCATTTTTCCCTGAAAAGTGCCAATACCCCCCCCTTTGGGTTCTAGGTGAAAATCTCACTCGACACAAATCAAACAAAAATGTTTCCATGGTGTGTATTGTTGTTCATTTTCATCAAATAAACAAAATTAAACCCAGAATAAATCCTGAAAGACAGGAAATGAGCATAAAAGATGCTTCAGCGCAGGTGTTATTCTTACTATTAGAGCCCAAATTTCTAAAAATATTGCGAAAAACCACAATCTTCTTTTTAGAGTGAATGTTTGAGGTGTATAGAAGGCATTTATTTCATTTTTAGAAAATTTAATTTTTCACATTTTTCCATGAAAAGTGGCAATAGATGATTTTCACCTAGAACCCTTTGTGTTCTAGGTTAAAATCTCAGTCGACACAAATCAAACAAAAATGTTTCCAGGGTGTGTATTGTTGTTCATTTTTATCAAATAAATAAAATAAAACTCAGAATAAATCCTGAAAGACAAGAAATGAGCATAGAAGATGCTTCAGCGCAAGTGTTATTGTTACTAAAAGAGCCAAAATTTCTAAAAATTTTGCGAAAAAACACAATCTTCTATTTTAGAGTGAATGTTTGAGGTGTATAGAAGGCATTTATTTCATTTTTAGAAAATTTAATTTTTTCCATTTTTCCATGAAAAGTGCCAATACCCCCCCCTTTGGGTTCAAGGTGAAAATCTCACTCGACACAAATCAAACAAAAATGTTTCCATGGTGTGTATTGTTGTTCATTTTCATCAAATAAACAAAATTAAACCCAGAATAAGTCCTGAAAAACAAGAAATGAGCATAAAAGATGCTTCAGCGCAAGTGTTATTCTTACTATTAGAGCCCAAATTTCTAAAAATATTGCGAAAAACCACAATCTTCTTTTTTAGAGTGAATGTTTGAGGTGTATAGAAGGCATTTATTTCATTTTTAGAAAATTTAATTTTTCACATTTTTCCATGAAAAGTGCCAATACCCCCCCCTTTGGGTTCTAGGTGAAAATCTCACTCGACACAAATCAAACAAAAATGTTTCCATGGTGTGTATTGTTGTTCATTTTCATCAAATAAGCAGAAAAACCCAGAATTAATCCTGAAAGACAAGAAATGAGCATAAAAGATGCTTCAGCGCAAGTGTTTATGTTACTAAAAGAGCCCAAATTTCTAAAAATATTGCGAAAAGCAACAATTTTCAGTTTTAGAGTGAATGTTTGAGGTGTAAAGAAGGCATTTATTTAATTTTTAGAAAATTTAATTTTTCAGATTTTTCCATGAAAAGTGCCAATACCCCCCCCTTTGGGTTCTAGGTGAAAATCTCAGTCGACACAAATCAAACAAAAACGTTTCCATGGTGTGTATTGTTGTTCATTTTCATCAAATAAATAAAATAAAACTCAGAATAAATCCTGAAAGACAAGAATTGAGCATAAAAGATGCTTCAGCGCAAGTGTTATTGTTACTAAAAGAGCCAAAATTTCTAAAAATTTTGCGAAAAACAACAATCTTCTATTTTAGAGTGAATGTTTGACGAGTATAGAAGGCATTTAATTCATTTTTAGAAAATTTAATTTTTCACATTTTTCCCTGAAAAGTGCCAATACCCCCCCCCTTTGGGTTCTAGGTGAAAATCTCACTCAACACAAATCAAACAAAAATGTTTCCATGGTGTGTATTGTTGTTCATTTTCATCAAATAAACAAAATTAAACCCAGAATAAATCCTGAAAGACAAGAAATGAGCATAAAAGATGCTTCAGCGCAAGTGTTATTCTTACTATAAGAGCCCAAATTTCTAAAAATATTGCGAAAAGCAACAATTTTCAGTTTTAGAGTGAATGTTTGAGGTGTATAGCAGGCTTTTATTTCATTTTTAGAAAATTTAATTTTTCACATTTTTCCATGAAAAGTGCCAATACCCCCCCCTTTGGGTTCTAGGTGAAAATCTCAGTCGACACATATCAAACAAAAACGTTTCCATGGTGTGTATTGTTGTTCATTTTCATCAAATAAATAAAATAAAACTCAGAATAAATCCTGAAAGACAAGAAATGAGCATAAAAGATGCTTCAGCGCAAGTGTTATTCTTATAATAAGAGCCCAAATTTCTAAAAATATTGCGAAAAACCACAATCTTCTGTTTTAGAGTGAATGTTTGAGGTGTATAGAAGGCATTTATTTCATTTTTAGGAAATTTAATTTTTCATATTTTTCCATGAAAAGTGCCAATACCCCCCCTTTGGGTTCTAGGTGAAAATCTCACTCGACACAAATCAAACAAAAATATTTCCATGGTGTGTATTGTTGTTCATTTTCATCAAATAAACAAAATTAAACCCAGAATAAGTCCTGAAAAAGTAGAAATGAGCATAAAAGATGCTTCAGCGCAAGTGTTTTTCTTACTATTAGAGCCCAAATTTCTAAAAATATTGCGAAAAACCACAATCTTCTTTTTTAGAGTGAATGTTTGAGGTGTATAGAAGGCATTTATTTCATTTTTAGAAAATTTAATTTTTCACATTTTTCCATGAAAAGGGCCAATACCCCCTCCTTTGGGTTCTAGGTGAAAATCTCACTCGACAAAAATCAAACAAAAATGTTTCCATGGTGTGTATTGTGGTTCATTTTCATCAAATAAACAAAAAAACCCAGAATAAATCCTGAAAGGCAAGAAATGAGCATAAAAGATGCTTCAGCGCAAGTGTTAATGTTACTAAAAGAGCCCAAATTTCTTAAAATATTGCGAAAAGCAACAATTTTCAGTTTTAGAGTGAATGTTTGAGGTGTATAGAAGGCATTTAATTCATTTTTAGAAAATTTAATTTTTCTCATTTTTCCCTGAAAAGTGCCAATACCCCCCCCTTTGGGTTCTAGGTGAAAATCTCACTCGACACAAATCAAACAAAAATGTTTCCATGGTGTGTATTGTTGTTCATTTTCATCAAATAAACAAAATTAAACCCAGAATAAATCCTGAAAGACAGGAAATGAGCATAAAAGATGCTTCAGCGCAAGTGTTATTCTTACTATTAGAGCCCAAATTTCTAAAAATATTGCGAAAAACCACAATCTTCTTTTTAGAGTGAATGTTTGAGGTGTATAGAAGGCATTTATTTCATTTTTAGAAAATTTAATTTTTCACATTTTTCCATGAAAAGTGGCAATAGATGATTTTCACCTAGAACCCTTTGTGTTCTAGGTTAAAATCTCAGTCGACACAAATCAAACAAAAATGTTTCCAGGGTGTGTATTGTTGTTCATTTTTATCAAATAAATAAAATAAAACTCAGAATAAATCCTGAAAGACAAGAAATGAGCATAGAAGATGCTTCAGCGCAAGTGTTATTGTTACTAAAAGAGCCAAAATTTCTAAAAATTTTGCGAAAAAACACAATCTTCTATTTTAGAGTGAATGTTTGAGGTGTATAGAAGGCATTTATTTCATTTTTAGAAAATTTAATTTTTTCCATTTTTCCATGAAAAGTGCCAATACCCCCCCCTTTGGGTTCAAGGTGAAAATCTCACTCGACACAAATCAAACAAAAATGTTTCCATGGTGTGTATTGTTGTTCATTTTCATCAAATAAACAAAATTAAACCCAGAATAAGTCCTGAAAAACAAGAAATGAGCATAAAAGATGCTTCAGCGCAAGTGTTATTCTTACTATTAGAGCCCTAATTTCTAAAAATATTGCGAAAAACCACAATCTTCTTTTTTAGAGTGAATGTTTGAGGTGTATAGAAGGCATTTATTTCATTTTTAGAAAATTTAATTTTTCACATTTTTCCATGAAAAGTGCCAATACCCCCCCCTTTGGGTTCTAGGTGAAAATCTCACTCGACACAAATCAAACAAAAATGTTTCCATGGTGTGTATTGTTGTTCATTTTCATCAAATAAGCAGAAAAACCCAGAATTAATCCTGAAAGACAAGAAATGAGCATAAAAGATGCTTCAGCGCAAGTGTTAATGTTACTAAAAGAGCCCAAATTTCTTAAAATATTGCGAAAAGCAACAATTTTCAGTTTTAGAGTGAATGTTTGAGGTGTAAAGAAGGCATTTATTTAATTTTTAGAAAATTTAATTTTTCAGATTTTTCCATGAAAAGTGCCAATACCCCCCCCTTTGGGTTCTAGGTGAAAATCTCAGTCGACACAAATCAAACAAAAACGTTTCCATGGTGTGTATTGTTGTTCATTTTCATCAAATAAATAAAATAAAACTCAGAATAAATCCTGAAAGACAAGAATTGAGCATAAAAGATGCTTCAGCGCAAGTGATATTGTTACTAAAAGAGCCAAAATTTCTAAAAATTTTGCGAAAAACAACAATCTTCTATTTTAGAGTGAATGTTTGACGAGTATAGAAGGCATTTATTTCATTTTTAGAAAATTTAATTTTTCACATTTTTCCATGAAAAGGGCCAATGCCCCCTCCTTTGGGTTCTAGGTGAAAATCTCACTCGACACAAATCAAACAAAAATGTTTCCATGGTGTGTATTGTGGTTCATTTTCATCAAATAAACAAAAAAACCTAGAATAAATCCTGAAAGACAAGAAATGAGCATAAAAGATACTTCAGCGCAAGTGTTAATGTTACTAAAAGAGCCCAAATTTCTAAAAATATTGCGAAAAGCAACAATTTTCAGTTTTAGAGTGAATGTTTGAGGTGTATAGAAGGCATTTAATTCATATTTAGAAAATTTAATTTTTCTCATTTTTCCCTGAAAAGTGCCAATACCCCCCCCCCTTTGGGTTCTAGGTGAAAATCTCACTCGACACAAATCAAACAAAAATGTTTCCATGGTGTGTATTGTTGTTCATTTTCATCAAATAAACAAAATTAAACCCAGAATAAGTCCTGAAAAAATAGAAATGAGCATAAAAGATGCTTCAGCGCAAGTGTTATTCTTACTATTAGAGCCCAAATTTCTAAAAATATTGCGAAAAACCACAATCTTCTTTTTTAGAGTGAATGTTTGAGGTGTATAGAAGGCATTTATTTCATTTTTGGAAAATTTAATTTTTCACATTTTTCCATGAAAAGGGCCAATACCCCCTCCTTTGGGTTCTAGGTGAAAATCTCACTCGACACAAATCAAACAAAAATGTTTCCATGGTGTGTATTGTGGTTCATTTTCATCAAATAAACAAAAAAACCCAGAATTAATCCTGAAAGACAAGAAATGAGCATAAAAGATGCTTCAGCGCAAGTGTTAATGTTACTAAAAGAGCCCAAATTTCTAAAAATATTGCGAAAAGCAACAATTTTCAGTTTTAGAGTGAATGTTTGAGGTGTATAGAAGGCATTTATTTAATTTTTAGAAAATTTAATTTTTCACATTTTTCCATGAAAAGTGGCAATAGATGATTTTCACCTAGAACCCTTTGGGTTCTAGGTGAAAATCTCAGTCGACACAAATCAAACAAAAACGTTTCCATGGTGTGTATTGTTGTTCATTTTCATCAAATAAACAAAAAAACCCAGAATTAATCCTGAAAGACAAGAAATGAGCATAAAAGATGCTTCAGCGCAAGTGTTAATGTTACTAAAAGAGCCCAAATTTCTAAAAATATTGCGAAAAGCAAAAATTTTCAGTTTTAGAGTGAATGTTTGAGGTGTATAGAAGGCATTTATTTAATTTTTAGAAAATTTAATTTTTCAGATTTTTCCATGAAAAGTGCCAATACCCCCCCCTTTGGGTTCTAGGTGAAAATCTCAGTCGACACAAATCAAACAAAAACGTTTCCATGGTGTGTATTGTGGTTCATTTAATCAAATAAACAAAATTAAACCCAGAATAAATCCTGAAAGACAAGAAATGAGCATAAAAGATGCTTCAGCGCAAGTGTTATTGTTACTATAAGAGCCCAAATTTCTAAAAATATTGTTAAAAACCCCAATCTTTATTTTAGAGTGAATGTTTGCGGTGTATAGAAGGCAATAATTTCATTTTTAGAAAATTTAATTTTTCTCATTTCTCCATGAAAAGTGCCAATACCCCCCCCTTTGGGTTCTAGGTGAAAATCTCAGTCGACACATATCAAACAAAAACGTTTCCATGGTGTGTATTGTTGTTCATTTTCATCAAATAAATAAAATAAAACTCAGAATAAATCCTGAAAGACAAGAAATGAGCATAAAAGATGCTTCAGCGCAAGTGTTATTCTTATAATAAGAGCCCAAATTTCTAAAAATATTGCGAAAAACCACAATCTTCTGTTTTAGAGTGAATGTTTGAGGTGTATAGAAGGCATTTATTTCATTTTTAGAAAATTTAATTTTTCATATTTTTCCATGAAAAGTGCCAATACCCCCCCTTTGGGTTCTAGGTGAAAATCTCACTCGACACAAATCAAACAAAAATATTTCCATGGTGTGTATTGTTGTTCATTTTCATCAAATAAACAAAATTAAACCCAGAATAAGTCCTGAAAAAGTAGAAATGAGCATAAAAGATGCTTCAGCGCAAGTGTTTTTCTTACTATTAGAGCCCAAATTTCTAAAAATATTGCGAAAAACCACAATCTTCTTTTTTAGAGTGAATGTTTGAGGTGTATAGAAGGCATTTATTTCATTTTTAGAAAATTTAATTTTTCACATTTTTCCATGAAAAGGGCCAATACCCCCTCCTTTGGGTTCTAGGTGAAAATCTCACTCGACAAAAATCAAACAAAAATGTTTCCATGGTGTGTATTGTGGTTCATTTTCATCAAATAAACAAAAAAACCCAGAATAAATCCTGAAAGGCAAGAAATGAGCATAAAAGATGCTTCAGCGCAAGTGTTAATTTTACTAAAAGAGCCCAAATTTCTTAAAATATTGCGAAAAGCAACAATTTTCAGTTTTAGAGTGAATGTTTGAGGTGTATAGAAGGCATTTAATTCATTTTTAGAAAATTTAATTTTTCTCATTTTTCCCTGAAAAGTGCCAATACCCCCCCCTTTGGGTTCTAGGTGAAAATCTCACTCGACACAAATCAAACAAAAATGTTTCCATGGTGTGTATTGTTGTTCATTTTCATCAAATAAACAAAATTAAACCCAGAATAAATCCTGAAAGACAGGAAATGAGCATAAAAGATGCTTCAGCGCAAGTGTTATTCTTACTATTAGAGCCCAAATTTCTAAAAATATTGCGAAAAACCACAATCTTCTTTTTAGAGTGAATGTTTGAGGTGTATAGAAGGCATTTATTTCATTTTTAGAAAATTTAATTTTTCACATTTTTCCATGAAAAGTGGCAATAGATGATTTTCACCTAGAACCCTTTGTGTTCTAGGTTAAAATCTCAGTCGACACAAATCAAACAAAAATGTTTCCAGGGTGTGTATTGTTGTTCATTTTTATCAAATAAATAAAATAAAACTCAGAATAAATCCTGAAAGACAAGAAATGAGCATAGAAGATGCTTCAGCGCAAGTGTTATTGTTACTAAAAGAGCCAAAATTTCTAAAAATTTTGCGAAAAAACACAATCTTCTATTTTAGAGTGAATGTTTGAGGTGTATAGAAGGCATTTATTTCATTTTTAGAAAATTTAATTTTTTCCATTTTTCCATGAAAAGTGCCAATACCCCCCCCTTTGGGTTCAAGGTGAAAATCTCACTCGACACAAATCAAACAAAAATGTTTCCATGGTGTGTATTGTTGTTCATTTTCATCAAATAAACAAAATTAAACCCAGAATAAGTCCTGAAAAACAAGAAATGAGCATAAAAGATGCTTCAGCGCAAGTGTTATTCTTACTATTAGAGCCCAAATTTCTAAAAATATTGCGAAAAACCACAATCTTCTTTTTTAGAGTGAATGTTTGAGGTGTATAGAAGGCATTTATTTCATTTTTAGAAAATTTAATTTTTCACATTTTTCCATGAAAAGGGCCAATGCCCCCTCCTTTGGGTTCTAGGTGAAAATCTCACTCGACACAAATCAAACAAAAATGTTTCCATGGTGTGTATTGTGGTTCATTTTCATCAAATAAACAAAAAAACCTAGAATAAATCCTGAAAGACAAGAAATGAGCATAAAAGATACTTCAGCGCAAGTGTTAATGTTACTAAAAGAGCCCAAATTTCTAAAAATATTGCGAAAAGCAACAATTTTCAGTTTTAGAGTGAATGTTTGAGGTGTATAGAAGGCATTTAATTCATATTTAGAAAATTTAATTTTTCTCATTTTTCCCTGAAAAGTGCCAATACCCCCCCTTTGGGTTCTAGGTGAAAATCTCACTCGACACAAATCAAACAAAAATGTTTCCATGGTGTGTATTGTTGTTCATTTTCATCAAATAAACAAAATTAAACCCAGAATAAGTCCTGAAAAAATAGAAATGAGCATAAAAGATGCTTCAGCGCAAGTGTTATTCTTACTATTAGAGCCCAAATTTCTAAAAATATTGCGAAAAACCACAATCTTCTTTTTTAGAGTGAATGTTTGAGGTGTATAGAAGGCATTTATTTCATTTTTGGAAAATTTAATTTTTCACATTTTTCCATGAAAAGGGCCAATACCCCCTCCTTTGGGTTCTAGGTGAAAATCTCACTCGACACAAATCAAACAAAAATGTTTCCATGGTGTGTATTGTGGTTCATTTTCATCAAATAAACAAAAAAACCCAGAATTAATCCTGAAAGACAAGAAATGAGCATAAAAGATGCTTCAGCGCAAGTGTTAATGTTACTAAAAGAGCCCAAATTTCTAAAAATATTGCGAAAAGCAACAATTTTCAGTTTTAGAGTGAATGTTTGAGGTGTATAGAAGGCATTTATTTAATTTTTAGAAAATTTAATTTTTCACATTTTTCCATGAAAAGTGGCAATAGATGATTTTCACCTAGAACCCTTTGGGTTCTAGGTGAAAATCTCAGTCGACACAAATCAAACAAAAATGTTTCCATGGTGTGTATTGTTGTTCATTTTCATCAAATAAACAAAATTAAACCCAGAATAAATCCTAAAAGACAAGAAATGAGCATAGAAGATGCTTCAGCGCAAGTGTTATTGTTACTAAAAGAGCCAAAATTTCTAAAAATTTTGCGAAAAAACACAATCTTCTATTTTAGAGTGAATGTTTGAGGTGTATAGAAGGCATTTATTTCATTTTTAGAAAATTTAATTTTTCTAATTTTTCCATGAAAAGTGCCAATACCCCCCCCTTTGGGTTCTAGGTGAAAATCTCACTCGACACAAATCAAACAAAAATGTTTCCATGGTGTGTATTGTTGTTCATTTTCATCAAATAAACAAAATTAAACCAAGAATAAATCCTGAAAAACAAGAAATGAGCATAAAAGATGCTTCAGCGCAAGTGTTATTCTTACTATTAGAGCCCAAATTTCTAAAAATATTGCGAAAAACCACAATCTTCTTTTTTAGAGTGAATGTTTGAGGTGTATAGAAGGCATTTATTTCATTTTTAGAAAATTTAATTTTTCACATTTTTCCATGAAAAGTGCCAATACCCCCCCTTTGGGTTCTAGGTGAAAATCTCACTCGACACAAATCAAACAAAAATGTTTCCATGGTGTGTATTGTTGTTCATTTTCATCAAATAAACAAAAAAAACCCAGAATTAATCCTGAAAGACAAGAAATGAGCATAAAAGATGCTTCAGCGCAAGTGTTTATGTTACTAAAAGAGCCCAAATTTCTAAAAATATTGCGAAAAGCAACAATTTTCAGTTTTAGAGTGAATGTTTGAGGTGTAAAGAAGGCATTTATTTAATTTTTAGAAAATTTAAATTTTCAGATTTTTCCATGAAAAGTGCCAATACCCCCCCCTTTGGGTTCTAGGTGAAAATCTCAGTCTACACAAATCAAACAAAAACGTTTCCATGGTGTGTATTGTTGTTCATTTTCATCAAATAAATAAATTAAAACTCAGAATAAATCCTGAAAGACAAGAATTGAGCATAAAAGATGCTTCAGCGCAAGTGTTATTTTTACTAAAAGAGCCAAAATTTCTAAAAATTTTGCGAAAAACAACAATCTTCTATTTTAGAGTGAATGTTTGAGGTGTATAGAAGGCATTTATTTCATTTTTAGAAAATTTAATTTTTCTCATTTTTCCATGAAAAGTGCCAATACCCCCCTTTCGGTTCTAGGTGAAAATCTCACTCGACACAAATCAAACAAAAATGTTTCCATGGTGTGTATTTTTGTTCATTTTCATCAAATAAACAAAATTAAACCCAGAATAAATCCTGAAGGACAAGAAATGAGCATAAAAGATGCTTCAGCGCAAGTGTTATTCTTACTATTAGAGCCCAAATTTCTAAAAATATTGCGAAAAACCACAATCTTCTTTTTTAGAGTGAATGTTTGAGGTGTATAGAAGGCATTTATTTCATTTTTAGAAAATTTAATTTTTCACATTTTTCCATGAAAAGTGCCAATACCCCCCCCTTTGGGTTCTAGGTGAAAATCTCAGTCGACACAAATCAAACAAAAATGTTTCCATGGTGTGTATTGTTGTGCATTTTCATCAAATAAACCAAATTAAACCCAGAATAAATCCTGAAAGACAAGAAATGAGCATAAAAGATGCTTCAGCGCAAGTGTTCATGTTACTAAAAGAGCCCAAATTTCTAAAAATATTGCGAAAAGCAACAATTTTCAGTTTTAGAGTGAATGTTTGAGGTGTGTAGAAGGCATTTAATTCATTTTTAGAAAATTTAATTTTTCTCATTTTTCCCTGAAAAGTGCCAATACCCCCCTCTTTGGGTTCTAGGTGAAAATCTCACTCGACACAAATCAAACAAAAATGTTTCCATGGTGTGTATTGTTGTTCATTTTCATCAAATAAACAAAATTAAACCCAGAATAAATCCTGAAAGACAAGAAATGAGCATAAAAGATGCTTCAGCGCAAGTGTTATTCTTATTATAAGAGCCCAAATTTCTAAAAATATTGCGAAAAACCACAATCTTTATTTTAGAGTGAATGTTTGCGGTGTATAGAAGGCATTTATTTCATTTTTAGAAAATTTAATTTTTCTCATTTCTCCATGAAAAGTGCCAATACCCCCCCCCCCTTTGGGTTCTAGGTGAAAATCTCACTCAACACAAATCAAACAAAAATGTTTCCATGGTGTGTATTGTTGTTCATTTTCATCAAATAAACAAAATTAAACCCAGAATAAATCCTGAAAGACAAGAAATGAGCATAAAAGATGCTTCAGCGCAAGTGTTAATGTTACTAAAAGAGCCCAAATTTCTAAAAATATTGCGAAAAGCAACAATTTTCAGTTTTAGAGTGAATGTTTGAGGTGTATAGAAGGCATTTATTTCATTTTTAGAAAATTTAATTTTTCAGATTTTTCCATGAAAAGTGCCAATACCCCCCCCCTTTGGGTTCTAGGTGAAAATCTCACTCGACACAAATCAAACAAAAATATTTCCATGGTGTGTATTGTTGTTCATTTTCATCAAATAAACAAAATTAAACCCAGAATAAGTCCTGAAAAAGTAGAAATGAGCATAAAAGATGCTTCAGCGCAAGTGTTATTCTTACTATTAGAGCCCAAATTTCTAAAAATATTGCGAAAAACCACAATCTTCTTTTTTAGAGTGAATGTTTGAGGTGTATAGAAGGCATTTATTTCATTTTTTGAAAATTTAATTTTTCACATTTTTCCATGAAAAGGGCCAATACCCCCTCCTTTGGGTTCTAGGTGAAAATCTCACTCGACACAAATCAAACAAAAATGTTTCCATGGTGTGTATTGTTGTTCATTTTCATCAAATAAACAAAAAAACCCAGAATAAATCCTGAAAGACAAGAAATGAGCATAAAAGATGCTTCAGCGCAAGTGTTAATGTTACTAAAAGAGCCCAAATTTCTAAAAATATTGCGAAAAGCAACAATTTTCAGTTTTAGAGTGAATGTTTGAGGTGTATAGAAGGCATTTCATTCATTTTTAGAAAATTTAATTTTTCTCATTTTTCCCTGAAAAGTGCCAATACCCCCCCCTTTGGGTTCTAGG